>NC_133288.1:13449269-13603009 GCF_005239225.2 Populus alba
AAGATGTTAGATCATTCTTAGGACATGCTGGTTTTTACAGAAGGTTATCAAAGATTTTAGTGTAATATCTAAAGCCCTTGAGTAACCTTCTAACAAAGGATAATATTTTTTGAATGGACTGAACATTGTGAGGAAGCCTTTGTTAAACTTAAAAACTTGCTTACTTCTGCTCCTGTCATTCAACCCTCCTGATTGGTCATTACCTTTTTGAAATAATGTGTGACGCTAGTGATTATGCCGTGGGTTGCTGTCTTGGGACAAAGGAAAGATAAGAAACCCTTATGTGATTTACTATGCAAGTAAAAACTTTAAATTAGTGCTCAAATGAATTACACTACCACTGAAAAGAATTACTTGCAGTAGTATTTGCATGTGACAAGTTCAGATCTTATCTTGTTGGCTCACCTGTTGTTGTTTTTAGTGATCATGCAGCATTGAAATATCTTCTCTCTAAGAAAGATTCTAAGGCTAGATTGGTGCGGTGGATTTTGTTACTTCAAGAATTTGATATCACAATCAAAGACAAGAAAGGCACCGAAAATGTTGTCGCGGATCATTTGTCAAGATTGACAACCGATTCGAGATCTGACATTACACCAATCGATGACTACTTTCCTGATGAATCTTTATTTTCTGTCTCTACGATGCCTTGGTTTGCTAAATATTGTTAATTTTCTTGTTTCAGGACAATTGCCAGCTCATTGGAGTACCCAAGACAAAAGAAAGTTCTTGAACGAAGTAAAAAACTTTTATTGGATGACCTTATTTAATTCAAATATTGTCCTGATCAAATATTTCGAAGATGCATTCCTGACAATGAGGTAAGTAGTGTCATTAAATTTGTCATTCTGAGGCATGTGGGGGTCATTTCTCATCAAGAAAGACAACTGCAAAAATCTTACAAAGTGGATTCTATTGGCCCACCATGTTCAAAGACTCACATGCATTCTGTAAGATTTGTGAAAATTGTCAAAAGTTGGGATCTATTTCGAAACGTCACATGATGCCTTTAAATCCTATTTCTTGTCATTGAGATCTTTGATTGTTGGGGTATAGATTTCATGGGTCCATTTCCTCCATCATTTGGTTTCTTGTATATATTGGTCGCAGTAGATTATGTTTCAAAATGGATAGAGGCAATTCCAAGTCGAACCAATGATCACAAAATAGTGATAAAGTTTTTGAAAGAAAACATTTTAAGTCGATTTGGAATCCCTCGAGCCATGATAAGTGACGGTGGAACACACTTTTGCAACAAGCCATTTGAGTCTTTAATGAAGAAATATGGAATCACACATAAAGTTGCCACCCCTTATCACCCTCAGACAAGTGGACAAGTAGAGCTTGCTAATAGGGAGATCAAACAGATCTTGGAGAAAAACAGTGAACCCTAATAGGAAAGACTGGTCTTTAAGACTTAATGATGCACTTTGGGCTTATCGAACTGCTTATAAAAACATCATTAGGTATGTCACCTTATAGACTAGTCTATGGAAAACCTTGTCACTTGCCTGTGGAAATTGAAATAAAGCTTATTGGGCTATTAAAGCTTTCAATTCAAGCCTTGATGATGCTAGTCAACTGCGAAAATTGCAAATAAATGAGCTTGAGGAAATTAGAAATGATGCATATGACAATTCAAGAATTCATAAAGCAAGAATCAAAAGAGTTTCATGACAAGAAAATACTGAGAAAAACATTCAATGTTGGTCAAAAAAGTCTTGCTTTATAATTCTCGACTCCATTTATTTCCTGGAAAAACTAAGATCAAGATGGAGCGGTCCTTTTATTGTGAAACATGTGTATCCATATGGGGCCTGTGATATCGAGAATCCAAAGAATGGCAATGTTTTCAAGTTTCTCTCACCCCGGTCAAATGGCGGATAACGGTACTCCGTGACTCTTAAGTCGGTTCTTTCAGTTTCCCATGATAACTGATATCTGTGTATATAATTGTGCAATTCTCTGCTCTTTCTTCTTTCTTTGAATCTCCCATCCAATTCTCATTTAAAAATGGACAGCACTCTTGAAAAGTTGAAAAGGTATTTTCCCGCTCTGCCTCAAAATGCGATTACAAAATTTACCGTGCTAGGTGTGAAAGATTACGGTTGTTAATGAATCATGGAATTCCTGAAGATATTCGCTGGCTAATTTGAAGCAAAGGTCCGATTACAAGGTGAGTCCTCAATTCTTTCATTTCACACATGCCTGGAACAGGTAAAAAGCACTTTTGCAAAGAAACGTCGTGCAAAACGACTGAAAGTCTGTCACAGATGTGCCAGATGGAGCTTGTAATGCGACATGTCGTTCTTTAGGAATGGTATCTGTAAACCGTGAAGATAAGATACAATTCATTAAAGGATGGCCTGAGTAAGGGGTCTTTAGATAATCTTTTATTGACCCTTGAGACGCATCCTAGTGGAGATGTGCATCGTGTAATTCATGACTTATGGCCACAATTCCATAAAGAACATGATCGACTTAGTCTTGGGAATCTGACTAAAAAAAGACCCTGTTTGCCAGTTTTTAAGAAAACTGGATGGGAAGCCTATCCTCGACCCATAGAGGGCGTTTAAGCCGTTCTTGGACGTAAAACCAAGGGAAGATGTGAGCCACAATCACAACTACCTGTACATACATGCTTTTTCAAAATAAATAATTAATAAAGAGAGAGAGAGTTTGTGAGACTACAGCTGGCCTACATATAGGTGGTATGATTGCATTTTCACTTTTTCATCTATAAATTCTTCTCTTCCTTCCCTTCATTTCTACTCATCCCATATATTCATCAAATATAGAAGTGTGTAGAAATGGCAGGTTCCTCAAGTCATCATATAAGAAATATTTGTGTTTTCGGTGGATCCAGTTCTGGGAAAGAAAAAGAGTTTTTAGAATCAGCAAATCATCTGGCCGGGTACTAGCTGAGAGAAAGATTCATTTAGTGTATGGGGGAGGTAGCCTTGGGTTAATGGAGGTGTGTCAATGGCTGCATTTTTAGGAGGCAGTCAAGTTTTGGGGGTTGTCCCCAAAGCTTTAGCAAATGGGGACATCATTGGAAAAACAATTGGAGAAGAACTACAGGTCCCAACAATGTCTGACCGACTGAATACCATGTTTAACCATGCTGATGCTTCATTGCCTTACCAGGTGGTCTGGGCACATTGGAAGAGATCTTTTCATATTTCATCTTGGGCCCAACTGCACATTCACCATAAACCCATAGGTTTGTTAAATGTTAATGGTTTTTATGATAAGTTGCTGTCTTTCCTTGATCAAGCTGTGGAACAGGAATTTCTAACATCTTCGGCACGACGAATCATAATCTCTGCTGCTACTGCTGAACAATTGATTGACCAACTACAATCTTTCATCCCTGTCATTGATCCCTGCATGAGTCGTCTAGATTGGTCAACTAAGGAAAGCCGTAAAAAGCTTAGATTAGATTTGAGCCTTCATCTGTGAAACCTTGTGTCTTTTGGTTTTATTAATAGCATATTATTTTGTTTTGTTACTTCTTATGTTTGTTTAAGTGTGTTTCAGGTTTGTCATTGTTCGCTGTTTCAGGTGATGTCTTCTATACTCTATCTTTCTACCTTCGAACATTGAGGACAATGTCTCGTTTTGGTTGGGGGGAGAGGGTAGTAGTTTAAAAAAAAAAAAAAAAAAATACTAACTTTGCTAACTGTTTTTGCTATTATTAAAACCATTTGACAAAATTGTTATTAGGATGGCAGAGTATGGAATCAATTTTATTGACTCTAGAGACGCATCTTAGTAAGTTTCATTACCAAGGTCTATCATAATACTTCTTGAAATATTCAGGTTTACAAACTCTCACATTGTTATCACTTGATTCTGCTTTTATACTCATTTAACAAGTATTATTAAACCTTCATTTTCACACACACACTTTAACATATGATTATGGGTTGCACATTGGATTATTACATTAATTATGTTCTTTTGTTGAAGGTAACAACTAAGGGAAAAGGATAGTATATAATTTGCAAAAAAAAAAAAAAAAAAAAAAAAAAAAAAAAAAGATAGTATTGATGATAATAAAACGTGGATAAGTTTGGTTTCGTAGCCTCCTAACCTAAGCAATTAAGCCCGAAGGGGTGTTTTAACACCTAATACCCTAAAGTCAACTGACTTGGGAGCTATTGGCCCAAAGCTTGTTACATGGGTTAAGGAGAAAAGCTTAAGGGAATCAAACATTGCACTATCTACGTATCAGTATCTGCAACCCGAGTTGTTAAGCTCGTAGGGGTGTCTCAACACCTAATGCCCTAAGATCAACTGGTCTGGGAGTCATTAGCCTAAAACTCGTTACACGGGTTAAAGATACATTGTGTTTTAAGTTGTATGTGTATATAAATAAAAGAAAAAAAAAAAGAGAAAAAAAAAAAAAAAAAGAAGAAGAAGAAAAAAAAATAATAATCCCAACCCAAGGAAGTTCACCTTAAACATTTGAACATAATATTGTTTTCTTCCAACAAAAGCCCCATCATCTATGTTTTCATTGAGCACACAAAAAGAAGGTTTATTAATATCTTGTTTACGAAGTATGAAGCAGGAATATAAATTTAATGAGAGTTTGTTTTATCTGGATAGATTAATGGAAGTTGAATGATGAATGCCTTGCTTTGTGGAACTTGCAAATTGTTTCTCTATTTTAACGCTTTAGATTACTAGGGACTAGTAATAAGCTGGTTGGGGGGTGTGATTAATACTTAAAAGTGCATGTTTATCAAGTTTTATATCATCATTTTGCACTTGAAGTATCAATAACTCCTTAACTAAAGCATGTTTTATAATAACAAGTTTGATATTATAAGATACCTTAATTTATGGTAAATGCTCATTTTAAATGCAGGACTATCACATAAATAAAAGGATTGATTGATGAGTTTAAGCATTGAAAGTTAAAGGACAAAGAGATGGCCAAACTTAGAAAAGAGATGTCGGTGCAGTCCAAACCGGAACATTGCTCGGTAATTGGATCATATCTGGAGCTCTAGATTTTCGGATTTAGGTCCACTTTATATGGATGGAAAGGTAAGACAAAGGCCTACAACTTTCATGAGGAGCCCAAGATTTGAAAAGGTCGTTTTGAAGTCCAAAATTGAAGGAACAACGAAGAAGTCCGAAGCTGTCCTGCAGCCCAAACACTATTTAGTGTTCAGCCCATATCTTGAGTTCTAGAAGTCCAAATGACCTCATCTTTTTTTTTGTTGGAAAGCTGAGACAATTTCCTAGAACATTCTTGAGGATTCTGGGCAAATTATGATGTTATCAATGACGTCTTGATCAGACAAGAAGATAAGGATTGTTATCTAGTCAAGATGTGGCCACCCACTCATCAATTATAGTCAACAAATCAATAGTTCCAAATTTTGGCCTATAAAAGGAGGCACTTACCATGTATTGAGGCATCTTGGTGTTCAGATCAAGATCATGCTCTTGCTTTCTCTCTTTGTATTGCTTATGTCTTGCTTTCATTAATATCAAGTTTATGCACTTCATTTCCTTTCCTTTGTCTAGTTAACTCTTTCTCATTTATGTTCTTGTCTTGCTCATTTATGTTTCTTTCTTTTATTATGTCTAGCTAAGTTAATTATGTCAAGGTGAAAAGGTACACTAATGGTGTAAGAACAAGTATAATATAAACTTAACATGGACCTTAACGTTGGATACTAACATGTTTTTATATTTGTTATCTTGTTCACTTTAATACTTTGCTTGTTAAATGGTTAATCTAGATTTATGTTGTGTAACACTTGGTACAACAAATACTTGGCACTTTCATAGCCCATACTGTATGGTTTAACCGACACCTGAGCTATGAAAGGAACTTGATTTGTTGTTAACATAAGTTATAATCATGAATGCCTGCCAACATTTACAAGTATTAGCTTTATTCGAATAAGATAATTAATGTAATCATGTTAACAATTTATAATCTGATTGGAACCTCCTTTATGTGTGGTTTCCAATTGAGTAATAAGAGTTTATATTATACTTGTTTGAAGTACCATTAGTGGATCCTCTAACCTTGACATTTGTTTTTATCATTGTTTAATCCTTACGTTAATCTTTTATCTCAAAGTTCTCATTAATTTCTTCATCTTCTGTTATTATTATTATTATCATTATTATTATTATTATTATTTACATTCTGTTTATATTATATAATATATATCTTTGATCTTTTCATAAAGTCAGTATATAGGCTGGAAACCTGTGACCCGATCTTTAGATCATTCTCAGGTATAACAACGCCACGTACTGAGTATTATTATTGTTGTTGTTGTTGTTGTTGTTGTTGTCTTGTTATTTATAATTTATACAATTAACCTCTCTGTGGTTCGACCCCGGTCTTGCCGGGTTATTTATTACTTCGACACTCCTGCACTTGGGAAGAGACATCAAGCTTTTGGTCGTGTCAATTAACAAACCAATAGTTCCAAATTTTGGCCTATAAAAGGAGGCACTTACCATGTATTGAGGCATCTTGGTTTCCAGATCAAGATCATGCTCTTGCTTTCTCTCTTTGTATTGCTTATGTTTTGCTTTCATTAATATCAAGTTTATGCACTTCATTTCCTTTCCTTTACTTAGTTAACTTCTTTCTCATTTATGTTCTTATCTTGTTCATCTATGTTTCTTTCTTTCATTATGTTTAGCTAAGTTAATTATGTCAAGGTGAAAAGGGTACACTAATGGTGTAAGAATAAGTATAATATAAACTTAACATGGACCTTAACGTTGGATACTAACATGTTTTATATTTGTTATCTTGTTCACTTTTAATACTTTGCTTGTTAAATGATTAATCTAGATTTATGTTGTATAACACTTGGTACTTTCATAGCCCATACTGTATGGTATAACCGACACTTGAGCTATGAAAGGAACTTGAGCTATGAAAGGAACTTGATTTGTTGTTAACATAAGTTATAATCATGAATGCCTGCCAACATTTACAAGTATTAGCTTTATTCAAATAAGATAACTAATGTAATCATGTTAATAATTTATAATCTAATTGGAACCTCCTTTATGTGTGGTTTCCAATTGAGTAATAAGAGTTTATACTATACTTGTTTGAAGTACCATTAGTGGATCCTCTAACCTTGACATTTATTTTTATCGTTGTTTAATCCTTACATTAATCTTTCAAACTCAAAGTTCTCATTAATTTCTTCCTTCTCTTCTTTGTTATTGTTATTATTATTATTATTATATGTTCATAAACTCAATATATAGGCTGGAAACCTGTGACCCGATCTTTTAGATCATTCTCATGTATAACAACGCCACGTACTGAGTATTATTATTATTATTACTATTACTATTAATACTATTGTTATTATTATCGTTATTATCGTTATTGTTGTGTTGTTATTTATAATTTATACAATTAACCTCTCTGTGGTTCGACCCCGGTCTTGCCGGGTTATTTATTACTTCGACACTCCTGCACTTGGGAGAAGACATCAAACTTTTGGTCGTGTCATGTTTTTGGCGCCGTTGCCGGGGAGGTAAATTCTTGTATAAATTATAATATTTAATTTATTTTCTCTTTTCACTTTTCATTTTATCTAACTTTTGTTTTCTTTGTTTTGTTTTGTTTCTTTTTCTTCTATTTTTTCTTCTTCCTTTTCTTCTCTTTTTACACGTGCATGCGAGTTTGGTCACGTACATTAAGTGGTCGACTTTGTAGGGTATCCTCATCATTTTCAGAAAATATGGCCGAAGAAGATAATCAATCGCTTCATAATGAGAATAATGAGAATAACCGTATGAGAACACTTAGAGACCACATGAATCCCACAAGAACAAGTGCACCCTCATGCATAGTTTTCCCTCCAGATGCATTTCATTTTAATTTTAAGCCAGGCATTATTCAACTTTTACCATCTTTTCATGGTTTAGACCTAGAAAATCCATACTTGCATTTAAGGGAATTTGAGGAGGTCTGTAATACATATAATGACTCAAATTGTAGCATGAACACCATTCGATTAAAGCTTTTTCCTTTTTCATTAAAAGATAAAGCTAAAACATGGCTACAAAATTTGAGACCAGGATCCATTCGTGCTTGGGATGAAATGCAACAACAATTTTTAAAGAAGTTTTTTCCGTCTCACAGAACAAACTCTTTCAAAAGACAAATCATCACTTTCACTCAAAAACCAAGAGAAACATTTTACCAATATTGAGATAGGTATCGAGATTTGCTTAATACTTGCCCTCATCATGATTTTGAAACATGGAGATTGATTTCACATTTTTATGAAGGTTTAACACCTAGAGATAGGCAAATGGTTGAATTGATGTGCAATGGAACTTTCGAAGATAAAGACCTTAATGAAGCAATGGAGTACCTAGACTTGCTAGCCGAAAATGCTCAAAATTAGGACACCACAGGTACTTATGAGGCACCAAGTAAAACTCAAGCTCATACATCTAGTGGAGGTATGCATAACCTTAGGGAAGATCATGACCTCCAAGCCAAGTTTGCATCTTTAGCTAGAAAAGTTGAAGCACTTGAATTGAAAAAGAGTGGTCAATTAAAATCTATTCAAGACATTGTGTGTCAAATCTGTGAAGCCAAGGAACACTCAACAAATTATTGTCCAACTTTGCCTTCTTTTAGGGAATGCCTCCATGAACAAGCCCATGCTTTAAACAGTTTTCAAAGACCCAACCATAACCCATACTCCAAAACGTATAACCCTGGTTGGAGAAATCACCCAAATTTTAGTTGGAAGAGTGATAGCAACAATGCACAAACTTCACAGCCACCATTTCAAGCACACCATAATTTCCAAAATTCTCATGGATATGCACCTCCTTATGCTCCACCTCCTAGAAGAAATCTTGAGGAAACATTGCATGCATTCATTGAAAAGCAGGAGACAATCAACACTTAACTTGCTTAAAGCATGACAGATTTTAAAGATGCTTTTACAAAATTAACATCTGCTCTCAGTTTTCAAGAGAAAGGTAAGTTTCCATCTCAACCACAACAAAATCCAAAAGGGCAATACAATGCAAATGCGAGTAGTTCTGGAAGCCAACACATGGATCAAGTCAAATCAGTCATCACTCTTCTTAGTGGTAAGGTTATTGAAAAACCCATTCTTGAACCTTGTGACAAAGATGATGAGTCTATCTCTGAGGGTAAGGAAAGGGTTGAACCTGAACATTGCAAAGAAAAGGCTGATTCCCCGCCAACACTTCCATTTCCTCATGTCATGACCAAACAAAGGAAAGTCAATCACAACTCTGAAATCTTTGAAACTTTCAAACAGGTAAGGATCAATATACCTTTGTTGGATGCTATTAAACAGGTTCCTTCCTATGCTAAATTTTTGAAAGATTTGTGCACTGTGAAGAGAAAACTGAATGTGAAAAAGAAAGCCTTTTTGTGGATTTTGTTGTATTGGATACACAACCTGTTAAAGCATGTAATTCAATTCCTGTCATTTTAGGACGTCCATTTCTTGCCACTTCTAATGCATTGATTAATTGTAGGAATGGACTGATGAAGCTATCATTTGGAAATATGACATTGGAGATGAATATTTTCAACATTTACAAGCAACCTGGAGATGATAATGATTTACAGGAAGTGGACTTTATTGAAAAATTAGTTCATGATCAATTTCAAACCACTTCTAGTGAAACTGAGATTGATGAATCTGATGATTTGCAAATGGTCTACTTTCAGGAATCAAAGGCATGCAATTGGAGACCACAAATTGAAGAATTGCCACCACGATCAATTGAGCCCATACCTTCAAGTGTTCAACCACCAAAACCAGAATTGAAGCCGTTACCATTTAATCTCAAATACTCATTTTTGGGAGAAAATGAAATTTTTCCGGTAATAATCTCTTCCAAACTTAATGCACATCAAGAAGGTAAGTTATTACAAATTTTGAAAATGCATAAAAATGCATTAGGATGGACCATAGCTGACATAAAAGGAATTAGCCCTTTGATTTGCACACACGGGATTTATTTGGAGGAAAATGCTAAACCCTCTAGAGAAATGCAACGAAGGCTTAATCCTAATATGAAAGAAGTAGTGAAAAATGAAGTCATTAAGCTTCTAGATAATGGAATCATTTATCCTATTTCTGACAGCAAATGGGTAAGTCCTACCCAAGTTGTACCCAAAAAGTCTGGAGTCACTGTGATAACGAATGAGAAAAATGAGTTAATTCCAACTAGGACTGTTAGTGGTTGGCGCATGTGAATTGACTATAGGAAACTTAATTCAATGACTAGAAAAGATCATTTCCCTTTACCTTTCATGGACCAAATCCTAGAAAGAGTTGCAGGTCATGAATTTTATTGTTTCCTAGATGGCTATTCAGGTTACAATCAAATTGAAATTGCATTGGAAGATCAAGAGAAGACTACTTTCACATGTCCATTTGGTACTTTTGCATATCGAAGGATGCCTTTTGGATTATGTAATGCACCAGCCACGTTTCAAAGATGCATGCTTAGCATATTCAGTGATATGGTTGAACATTTTCTTGAAATTTTTATGGATGATTTTTATGTTTTTGGTGTTTCATTTGATGATTGTTTGACTAACTTAGAAAAGGTTTTGAGTAGGTGTGAAGAGAAGAATCTTGTATTGAATTGGGAAAAATATCACTTTATGGTAACAAACGGCATTGTACTTGGTCACATTGTTTCATCGAAAGGAATTGAGGTTGACAAATCTAAAATCGAGTTAATTGCCAACTTACCAACACCAAAATCTGTTAAAGATGTTAGATCATTCTTAGGACATGCTGGTTTTTACAGAAGGTTCATCAAAGATTTTAGTGTAATATCTAAGCCCTTGAGTAACCTTCTAACAAAGGATAATATTTTTGAATGGACTAAACATTGTGAAGAAGCCTTTATTAAACTTAAAAACTTGCTTACTTCTGCTCCTGTCATTCAACCTCCTGATTGGTCATTACCTTTTGAAATAATGTATGATGCTAGTGATTATGCCGTGGGTGCTGTCTTGGGACAAAGAAAAGATAAGAAGCCTTATGTGATTTACTATGCAAGTAAAACTTTAAATAGTGCTCAAATGAATTACACCACCACTAAAAAAGAATTACTTGCAGTAGTATTTGCTTGTGATAAATTCAGATCTTATCTTGTTGGCTCACCTGTTGTTGTTTTTAGTGAGCATGCAGCATTGAAATATCTTCTTTCTAAGAAAGATTCTAAGGCTAGATTGGTGCGGTGGATTTTGTTACTTCAAGAATTTGATATCACAATCAAAGACAAGAAAGGCACCGAAAATGTTGTTGCAGATCATTTGTCAAGATTGACAACAGATTCGACATCTGACATCACACCAATCGATGACTACTTTCCCGATGAATCTTTATTTTCCATTTCTACGATGCCTTGGTTTGCTAATATTGTTAATTTTCTTGTTTCAGGACAATTGCCAGCTCATTGGAGTACCCAAGACAAAAGAAAGTTCTTGAACAAAGTGAAGAACTTTTATTGGGATGACCCTTATTTATTCAAATATTGTCCTGATCAAATATTTCGAAGATGCATTCCTGACAATGAGGTAAGTAGTGTCATTAAATTTTGTCATTCTGAGGCATGTGGGGGTCATTTCTCATCAAGAAAGACAACTGCAAAAATCTTACAAAGTGGATTTTATTGGCCCACCATGTTCAAAGACTCACATGCATTCTGCAAGACTTGTGAAAATTTTCAAAAGTTGGGATCTATTTCAAAACGTCACATGATGCCTTTAAATCCTATTCTTGTCATTGAGATCTTTGACTGTTGGGGTATAGATTTCATGGGTCCATTTCCTCCATCATTTGGTTTCGTGTACATATTAGTCACGGTAGATTATGTTTCAAAATGGATACAGGCAATTCCAAGTCGAAACAATGATCACAAAACAGTGATAAAGTTTTTGAAAGACAATATTTTGAGTCGATTTGGAATCCCTCGAGCCATAATAAGTGATGGTGGAACACATTTCTGCAACAAGCCATTTGCTTCTTTAATGAAGAAATATGGAATCACACACAAAGTTGCCACCCCTTATCACCCTCAGACAAGTGGACAAGTAGAGCTTGCTAATAGGGAGATCAAACAAATCTTGGAGAAAATAGTGAACCCTAATCGGAAAGACTGGTCTTTAAGACTTAATGATGCACTTTGGGCTTATCGAACTGCATATAAAACATCATTAGGTATGTCACCTTATAGACTAGTCTATGGAAAACCTTGTCACTTACCTGTGGAAATTGAACATAAAGCTTATTGGGCTATTATCCTATAGGTTTGTTAAATGTTAATGGTTTTTATGATAAGTTGTTGTCTTTCCATGATCAAGCTGTGGAACAGGAATTTCTAACATCTTCGGCACGACAAATCATAATCTCTGCTGCTACTGCTGAACAATTGATTGACCAACTACAATCTTTCATCCCTGTCATTGATCCTTGCATGAGTCGCCTAGATTGGTCAGTTAAGGAAAGCCGTAAAAAGCTTAGATTAGATTTGAGCCTTCATCTGTGAAACCTTGTGTCTTTTGGTTTTATTAATAGCATATTATTTTGTTTTGTTACTTCTTATATTTGTTTAAGTGTGTTTCAGGTTTATCATTGTTCGTTGTTTCAGGTGATGTCTTCTATACTCTATCTTTCTACCTTAGGACATTGAGGACAATGTCTCGTTTTGGTTGGGGGGAGAGGGTAGTAGTTTTAAAAAAAAAAACTAACCAATTAACTGTTTTTGTTTTTAAAAAACCATTTGGAAAAACTGTTATTACTAGGATGGCAGAGTAAAGAGGAATTATTCTTGAAACGCATCTTAGTAAAAATTTTCTAATGGTTATTTGCAATATTCATAACAAGGCCTATTAGAATACTTCTTGAAATATTCAGGTTTACAAACTCTCGCATTGTTATCACTTAATTCTGCTCCTATACTCATTTAACAAGTATTATTAAACCTTCATTTTCACACACACACTTTAACATATGATTTTGGGTTGCACATTGGATTATTACATTATTTATGTTCTTTTGTTGAAGGTAACAACTAAGGGTAAGGGATAGTATATAATTTGCAAAAAAAAAAAAATTGATAATATTGATGATAATAAAAATGTAGATAAGTTTGGTTTCGTAGCCTCCCTAACCTAAGTAATTAAGCCCGAAGGGGTGTTTTAACACCTAATACCCTAAAGTCAACTGACTTGGGAGCTATTGGCCCAAAGCTTGTTACATGGGTTAAGGAGAAAAGCTTAAGGGAATCAAACATTGCACTATCTACGTATCAGTATCTGCAACCCGAGTTGTTAAGCTCGTAGGGGTGTCTCAACACCTTATGCCCTAAGACCAACTGGTCTGGGAGTCATTAGCCTAAAACTCATTACATGGGTTAAAGATACATTGTGTTTTAAGTTGTATGTGTATATAAAAAAAAAGAAAAAAAAAGTAATAATAATAATAATCCCAACCCAAGGAAGTTCACCTTAAACATTTGAACATAATATTGTTTTCTTCCAACCAAAGCCCCATCATCTATGTTTTCATATATTGAGCACATAAAAATAAGGTTTATTAATATCTTGTTTAAGAAGTATGAAGCAGTAATATAAATTTAATGAGAGTTTGTTTATCTGGATAGATTAATGGAAGTTGAATGATGAATGCCTTGCTTTGTGAAACTTGCAAATTGTTTCTGTATTTTAACGCTTTAGATTACTAGGGACTAGTAATAAGCTGGTTGGGGGGGTGTGATTAGTACTTAAAAGTGCATGTTTATCAAGGTTTTATATCATCATTTTGCACTTGAAGTATCAATAACTCCTTAACTAAAGCATGTTTTATAATAACAAGTTTGATAGTATAAGATACCTTAATTTATGGTAAATGCTCATTTTAAATGCAGGCCTATCACATAAATAAAAGGATTGATTGATGAGTTTAAGTATTGAAAGTGAAAGGACAAAGAGATGGCCAAACTTAGAAAAGAGATGCCGATGCAGTCCAAACCGGAACATTGCTCGGTAATTGGATCATATCTGGAGCTCTAGATCTTGGATTTAGGTCCATTTTATATGGATGGAAAGGTAAGACAAAGGCCTACAACTTTCATGCGGAGCCTAAGATTTAAAAAGGCCGTTTTGAAGTCCAAACTGAAGGAACAACGAAGAAGTCCGAAGTTGTCCTGCAGCCCAGACACTATTTAGTGTTTAGCCCATATCTTGAGTTCTAGAAGTCCAAATGACCTCATCTTTTTTTTGTTGGAAAGATGAGAAAATTTCCTAGAACATTCCTAAGGATTCTGGGCAAATTATGATGTTAGCAATGATGTCTTGTTCAGACAAGAAGATATTGAGGCACTTACCATGTATTGAGGCATCTTGGTTTCCAGATCAAGATCATGCTCTTGCTTTCTCTCTTTGTATTGCTTATGTTTTGCTTTCATTAATATCAAGTTTATGCACTTCATTTCCTTTCCTTTACTTAGTTAACTTCTTTCTCATTTATGTTCTTATCTTGTTCATCTATGTTTCTTTCTTTCATTATGTTTAGCTAAGTTAATTATGTCAAGGTGAAAAGGGTACACTAATGGTGTAAGAATAAGTATAATATAAACTTAACATGGACCTTAACGTTGGATACTGACATGTTTTATATTTGTTATCTTGTTCACTTTTAATACTTTGCTTGTTAAATGGTTAATCTAGATTTATGTTGTATAACAGTTGGTACAACAAATACTTGGCACTTTCATAGCCCATACTGTATGGTATAACCGACACCTGAGCTATGAAAGGAACTTGATTTGTTGTTAACATAATTTATAATCATGAATGCCTGCCAACATTTACAAGTATTAGCTTTATTCGAATAAGATAACTAATGTAATCATGTTACTAGTTTATAATCTGATTGGAACCTCCTTTATGTGTGGTTTCCAATTGAGTAATAAGAGTTTATATTATACTTGTTTGAAGTACCATTAGTGGATCCTCTAACCTTGACATTTATTTTTATCGTTGTTTAATCCTTACATTAATCTTTCAACTCAAAGTTCTTATTAATTTCTTCCTTCTCTTCTTTATTATTGTTGTTGTTTTTATTATTATTATTATTATTATTATTATTATTATTATATGTTCATAAAACTCAGTATATAGGCTGGAAACCTGTGACCCGATCTTTTAGATCATTCTCAGGTATAACAACGCCACGTATTGAGTATTATTATTATTATTATTATTATTATTATTATTATTATTATTATTATTATTATTATTATTTACTAGTACTACTATTGTTATTATTATCATTATTATTGTTATTGTTGCGTTGTTATTTATAATTTATACAATTAACCTCTCTGTGGTTCGACCCCGGTCTTGCTGGGATATTTATTACTTCGACACTCCTACACTTGGAAGAAGACATAAAGTTTTTGGTCGTGTCAGGATTACCTTTGGCTATTGTGATTCTTTGTTGAAGTTAAGTGGTTTAATGCGTAGAGGCTGCTCATATCCTCTGCTATTTTGTAAATGATCGTGTTGTGCTTACTTGTTGTTGGGCAGTAGATATGGTCTTCTCTTTTTGTTTGGTTTTGTTGGTTAACTTCAATACCCTAGTTACCACTTTTGCTTATGCAAGTTTCGGCTTGCTATCTCTATCTAGGGAGCATGTTCCATTTGATCTCTACTTTGGTTATATGTTGTTTTCTTTTGGTTCATTATGTTCATCTTGGGAGCCTGTTCTCATATGTCCATTTTCTTTAGGTTGTACATGCTTGTAATTTTGACTCATTGGTTCTCCAGTTTTGTTACTTTTGATGTATACTACTTACATTTTGATATAAGAAAAAAGATCTAATCCTAGAAAGTCGAAAAAGATCTGATAGGAGTGTGACATAATGAAAACATGTTTCTAGACACTAGTACTATTGGAAATGACGCCACAAAGCCAATTAATATTTAATAAGTAAATTCAGTTCATTCAAAAACCACATAATACAAAAATATCTCTCACATGTTAAACTGAAAAGTTCGTAAATATTATTTATCAAAGGTGCTGAAATTTAGGCTTAACATGTGTTTAAATAATTTTGAGAAATTAACCCTAATAGATCTATCATTGTGGGCTGATTTGATCCATTTACAAAAATTAACCCAAAACCTTTACTATTAAGCTCAAACCTCAATCTAAACAAGCTTTGGATATTAGCTGAAATCCAAAGTATTAATTAATCTCAAACATAAAAATAATAATGAAAACAATAAGTCTGGACAGTAAATTATTGATGCTTCATATAATATAAAGAAAAACAAGATAAAATATCTTAATTCCCTAGCTTAAGTAACCCTTGACTGAAATCCACCTTCCTAGATACTATATGATTGCTTAACCAACTTTTAAAGTCCTAAATCTGATCTTAATAAGAATTTAATTGGTGAAGTCTTTTTTCCTTATACGACTAGGATTTTCCTTCAGAACATGGAAAATAATCTTAGAATTTAATTCTCCTTGTAATCACCCATCATTTTCCTTCTTGATTAGGAAAATCAAATCTTTAACATAAATAATCCTTTCAAGTTTAGGATTTAGATCTGACAACCCCTTTAGTTTCCTTACTTGACTAGAAAACTTCCTTCTTTGTTGCTAAATATTCTCCTAAATAATATGGATAATAATGAACAAATTTCCCTTTCAATTTTAAAAGAATATTTTGCTGATTCTTGTAAAAAAAATTATCCCAACATCTTAATTAACCCAAGCCAACTTTAAACCCCATGTGACCTAAACACAAACTCATTAATATAACTCAAATCAAACTTGATACAAGTTTCCAACAAACCTAATTTGCTGCCTAAATCAGACCCATACATGGCTAACCTAATTTAACCATCAAAGATATTGGATTGAACCCATCATCATGCACAAACCAAGACTAGCTAAAACTATCCCATACCAAAAACTCATCATAACCAAATGAAACATAAACTAAATTTCAAGAAAAAAACACAATCTCAGTTGAATGACCTCCTTTTCCAGCTAAGCACAAAATCAAAGTTCCTTCATGAAAAACCCAAGGCTGGTCCATATTATAACTAGTATAACATAATCACTGTAAAAGCCCAGGACCTCTGCCAAAAAACTGGCAGCTACATTTTTCAAACTTAACCATTTTACTTGTTTGTTGATGTTGGCTTTTCGAGTTATCATGGCAAAGTTTGGATCAGAAGTTAAAGGGAGAAAGTGGCTAGGCAGGGTAACAGTAAGAGAAAAACAAAAATAATATGGAGAAAGAAATGTACATGACTTTTTTTTTTCATAGCGTCTATGGCATCATTCTATTCCATGGGCTCCATAATTTTTGTATTTTAAATGTATAGACAGATGTTTGCCTTAACATTGTCATTAATGCTCTTTTAAGAAAATCTCAACCTTTTGAATTGACCCTTTTGTTATTGAGCTTCACAAACAAACTTGGTAGTATGAAACATGACTGGCATATGATTACAGGCCAGCTAATAGCAACGCATATTCACCATCGCATGACGGATTTTTAGGATGGGCTGCGCCTATTTATATATGTTGCAACTTGTGACTTTATTTCCTTGTTCAACATAGAGATTACGATTATCACGCTATTAAAAACACATTTTTAATAACATCAAGGATAATACAATATAAATTTGGATTGTAACAATAAATTATAAAATCATAAAAAATTATTTTTTCATATATAATTCAATCATCTTACAATACAGGATTCAAATACAAATTAATCATAGTTCAAGTAATTATAAAATTAAATTCAATGAAAAATGTTGTTTTAACAATCTATTGCAAAAATCATTATGGACTTAAAAATATTAATTTGTAGCATATGAAAGGGAAACAAAGCACTCAAAACAACCAATCAATACAAGAAGAAAGTGAGAAAAAAAATGTTGCAAGGCAATGAAGGGAGTATGAAACAATCCATGGATCTTGGTTGCGCTACAACAGCCAATCGACTTTCAATTATAAAAGAAAGAAAACCTAAGATACTCCAAATTGACTAAAAAAGTAGTAAAACAATCAGCAAGATAAAAATGATTACCAAAAAGAAAAGAATCTGAAAAGAGGAGGGGGTGTATCCTTTTTCCACCGCCACCAACAGGAGCCATGAATGAAGTGGCCAAAACATGTTCAAGAGGAATGTCATTAACATGCAAGTCATGAAGGATCATTTTCATTGTACAATGTTTTTGGAAACCCTTAAGAAATTGCATGAAGCAGAGCTAGGTACCATTTGATCATTAGTAATAAGAGGGACTTAGGGCAAAGGATGATGGAGGTCGTGAGGTGACATAACCATAACATTGATGTCTTCTTCCAAGTGTGGGAGTGTCGAAGTAATAAATAACCCAGCAAGACCGAGGTCGAACCACAAGGAGGTTAACTATATGATGATGATGATGATGATAAGTTAAAGAGGACTTTGAGATGTTTAATTAATGTGAGGATTAAACAATGATAAAAACAAATTTCAAGGTTAGAGGATCCACTAATGGTATTCCAAACAAGTATAGTATAAACTCTTTTTATTACTCAACTAGAAACCACAAACAAAGAAGGTTCCAATCGGATGATTTGTCATTAATAGCTCATTATAAATTGTTAACATGATCATATTAATTATTTTATTTAAGTAACACCAAAATTTTAAATATTATCAGGAATTGATGATGCTAACTTATGTTAACAACAAATCAAGTTTCTTTCATAGCATAGGTGTAGTTATACCATAAGGTTAGGCTATGAAAGTGTCAAGCATTTGTTGTACCAAGTGTTATACAACAAAAATCTAGATTATCCATTTAACAAGCAAGGTATTAAGAATTAATAAGATAAAAATGATAAGACATGTTAATAGCAAGTTGTTTAGGATATAAGCATTGAAGTCCATATTGAGTTTATATTATACTTATTCTTACACCATTAGTGTAACCTTTTCACCTTGACATAATAAACTTAGCTAAATTATAATGAAAAAGAGAAACATAAATTAATAAGATAATAATATAAATAAACAAGACAAAATGAAGAAGAGGCCGAACAAGCAAAAAAGGAAAAAGGGAAGGAAAATCCCACTCAACCTTCTTCAACATTCGTTTGGATACTCCTTATGACTATGATTGCCCCCCAAAGAAAGGCATTCATACCAAGCCAATACACCTACCCATCTATCTATTGTGACTACTCCCCTATTATGGGGTACTCGAAGATCGTTCAACACACGAACTAATAGAAAGGGAGAAAGCTCAATTGAATGGACAACCTTAGCCCCAGCGTGAAAGACAGGATTCGAAGCCACGGTACAGATAATCAAACTTTCTGGGAGATCCCAGACTTGCAATCAATCCCGATGATTATTATGCGGAAACCAGCTAAATCA
This sequence comes from Populus alba, assembly GCF_005239225.2. Lineage (NCBI taxonomy): Eukaryota > Viridiplantae > Streptophyta > Magnoliopsida > Malpighiales > Salicaceae > Populus > Populus alba. Next base: position 13,468,758 of record NC_133288.1, read on the forward strand.
GATCCTTCGGTCCGGGTCTCCTTCTAAGAAAGCAACCAACTCTGTTAGCAGTTAGCTTTTCGATGAAAGAATCTTTTATTGACTAGGATAAAGATACAAGTTAACTAAGTAAAGGAAAGGAAATAAAAGGCATAAACAAGATATTAATGAAAACAAAACTTAAGCATTACAAAAATATAAAGAGAGAAATAAAGAGCATGATCTTGATCTAAACAACCAAGATGCCTAAATGCATGGCAAATGCCTCCTTTTATAGTCCAAAATTTAAAACTATTGATTTGATGACTAATTGTTGAGTGGGTGGCCACATCTTGACATGGTGACAATCCTTATGTTCTTTTCTAATCAAAACGTCATTGATAACGTCCAAATTTGAACCAAATGTACCATGAAATTTCTAGGAAATTGTCTCATCTTTCCAGGAAAAAAAAATTGAGGTCATTTGGACTTCTAGAACTAGAGATATGGGTTGAACACTGAGTAGTGTCTGAGTTGCAGGACAGATTCAGACTTCTCAGTTGTTGCTATAATTTGGACTTGAAAACGGCCTTTTTAAATCTTGGACTCCACATGAAAGTTTAAGGCCTATGTTTTATCTTTCCATCCATATAAAGTAGACCTAAATTTAAGATCTATAACTCCAGATATGACTCAATTACCGAACAGTGTTCCAATTTGGACTGAACTAGCATCTCTTTTTTAAGTTTGGCCCTCTCTTTTTCCTTTCAATTCCAGTATTTAAACTCATCAATCAATCCTTTCATTTATGTGATAGGCTTGCATTTAAGATGAAAATTTACCATAAATTAAAGGTATCTTATATTATTAGATATGTTATTATAAAACATGCTTTAGTTAAGGGGTTATTGATACTTCAAGTGTAAAATGATGATATAAAACCTTGATAAAAATACACTTTTAAGTACTAATCATGAGACAGATTAAGATCATAGTGAAGTATAGATTCAGGTCCTCAAAGACCAACATGGTGTTGCATATCATGTTTGTGACAATTTAGAGTCTTTTGAATAAAATTATGTCTTTTCATTGAGAATTGCCCATTATATAGGCAGAATTTACAATCTAAGATAGGAAATAATATAACAAGAAATAATATAGGTCGATACAGGAAATAATACAAGCTGATCTTCAGCCCTTAGAAACAGGTAACCTACAGCTAGTTTATCCCAATGGAGGAAAGAATAAATGTGCAAAGAATATGCTAGCATTAAATGTGTAGATATTTCCTTTGACATGCCCCCTCAAATTGATGTTGGTAAATCGAAAAACATCAATTTGCCAGTGAGGAAATGATGGCATTGATAGGGCATGGATTTGATGAAGATATCAGCGATCTGTAGAGTGGTAAAGATATGTGGAAGGGTGCTAATCTAATGATCACATGCTTCCTTGATTGAATGACAGTTAACCTCAATGTGTTTGGTACGTTTGTGATAGACAGGGTTGGTTGCAATTTGGATGGCACTAATGTTAGTGTTGTCAGGATGAAGTGAAGTAGGATGAACTGGACAGAAACCAAGTTCTGTGAGGAGACCACGCTGCCAATGATCTTTAAGCAAGCAGCAGACATGGCTCACTACTCTGCTTCAGTAGATGATTGGGAGACGTGGTCTTGTTTCTTGCATTTCTATGAGATAAAGGGCATCACCAAGAAACTACACCAGCCAGTAGTAGATTTCCTGGTGTTTGGGCAACCAGCCCAATCAGCATCACTATAGGCTTGTAGTTGAAGTGAAGAACCTATAGGGAAGAATAAGCCAAGAATGTAGCGAATTATACGATGAATAGTAGATAGATGGAGATGACTTAGTGCTTGCATGAATTTGTTGACAGTATGAACAACATAAGAAATGTCTAGTCGAGTAATAGTTAGATAAGACTACCAACTAGCTTCTGATAAGTAGTAGGATCATTAAGAAGCTCCCTTTCATCATGGTGATATTTCATATTAAGTTCCATAGGAGTGTCAACCGAAGTAGTGTTGGTGAGGCCAGCTAATTGAATACTAGTGTTGATACAAGAAGAGACCGTGAGGCTGATGATGCACTTCTAAGCCCAAGAAATAGGTAAGTTGGCCAAGGTCTTTCATATGGAATGTAGAATGCAACAAAGTCTGAATCGCAGAGACTGCCTCCAAGTCAGAGCTGATTAGTACTTAAAAGTGCATTTTTATCAAGGTTTTATATCATCATTTTACACTTGAAGTATCAATAACTCCTTAACTAAAGCATGTTTTATAATGACATATCTAATAATATAAGATATCTTTAATTTATGGTAAATGTTCATCTTAAATACAAGCCTATCATATAAATGAAATGATTGATTGATGAATTTGAGTATTGAAATTGAAAGGACAAAAAGAGGGCCAAACTTAGAAATGAGATATTGGTGCAGTTCAAACTGGAATACTATTCGGTAATCAGGTTATATCTAGAGCTGTAGATCTTGGATTTAGGTCTGTTTTATATAGATGGAAAGATAAGACATAGGCCTATAACTTTCATGTGGAGTACAAGATTTAATAAGTCGTTTTCAAGTCCAAATTATAGCAACAATGGAGAAGTCCGAATCTGTCCTATAACTTAGACAATGTTCAGTGTTCAACCCATATCTCGAGTTCTAAAAGTCCAAATGACCTCAATTTTTTTTCCTGGAGAGATAAGACAATTTCCTAGAACTTTCATGGGTATAGATGGTTCCAATTCTGATGTTAGCAATGACGCTTTATTCAAACAAGAAGATAAGGATTTTTACCAAGTCAAGAGTTGGCCACCCACTCAACAATTAGTCATCAAATAAATAGTTCCAAATTTTGGCCTATAAAAGGAGGCATTTGCCATGCATTTAGGAGCTTGGTTGTTCAGATCAAGAACTTGCTCTTGCTCTCTCTCTTTATATTTTTTGTAATTATTAAGTTTTGCTTTCATTAATATCTTGTTTATGCTTTTCATTTCCTTTCCTTTACTTAGTTAACTTGTATCTTATTTATGTTCTTATTTTATTTATTTATGTTTCTCTTTTTCATTATGTTTTAGATAAGTTTATTATGTCAAGGTGAAAATGTTACACTAATGGTGTAAGAATAAGTATAGTGTAAACTCAACATGGACCTTAATGTTTAATATTAACATGTCTTATCTTTTTATCTTACTAATTCTTAATACCTTGCTTGTTAAATGGTTAATCTAGATTTATGTTATATAACACTTGGTACAAAAAATACTTGGCACTCTCATAGCCCAATCGTATTGTATTACCTACACATGTGCTATGAAAGGAACTCTATTTGTTGTTAACATAAGTTAGCATCATGAATTCCTGACAATATTTAAAAGTTTGGTGTTACTTAAATAAGATAATTAATATGATCATATTAACAATTTATAATGAGTTATTAATGAAAAATTCATCCAATTGGAACCTCTTTTATGTGTGGTTTCTAGTTAAATATAAGAGTTTATACTATTCTTGTTTGAAATACCATTAATGGATCCTCTAACCTTGACATTTTTTTTATCATTATTTAATCCTTACATTAATCTTTCATCTCAAAGTTCTCATCAACTTCTTCTTCTTTATTATTATTATTATTATTATTATTATTACTATTATTATTACTATTGTTATTGTTGTTGTTGTTGTTGTATTGCTGTTGTCTGTAATTTATATAATTAACCTCCCTATGGTTCAACCCCAGTCTTGCCTGGTTATTTATTACTTCGACACTTTTACACCTGGGAGAAAACATCAATCTTTTGGTCATGTCAAGAGCCATTGATGACGATATTGTCCACATAAACAAGGAGGACAACAATACCCATGGATGTCTTTCGTAGAAAGAGAGAGGATTCATACTGACTTTGAGTGAAAGAGAAACCTAGCAACGTGGATCAAAACTTGTCAAAATATACTTTCGATGCTTGCTTCAAACCATACAAAGAACATTTTAGTTTGCAAACATCATTAGATGAGGAAGTGAACATACCAGAAGGAAGTTTTAGGTAAACATCTTCCTTGAGATTGATTAGTACTTAAAAGTGCATGTTTATCAAGGTTTTATATCATCATTTTGCACTTGAAGTATCAATAACTCCTTAACTAAAGCATGTTTTATAATAACAAATTTAATACTATAAGATACCTTAATTTATGGTAAATGTTCATATTAAATGCAGGCCTATCACATAAATAAAAGGATTGAATGATGAGTTTAAGTATTGAAAGTGAAAGGACAAAGAGATGGCCAAACTTAGAAAAGAGATGCTGGTGTAGTCCAAACTGGAACATTGCTCGGTAATTGGATCATATCTAGAGCTCTAGATCTCGGATTTAGGTCCATTTTATATGGATGGAAAGGTAAGACAAAGGCCTACAACTTTCATGGGAGCCCAAGATTTAAAAAGGCTGTTTTAAAGTCCAAATTGAAGGAACAACGAAGAAGTCCGAAGTTGTCCTGTAGCCCAGACACTATTTAGTGTTTAGCCCATATCTTGAGTTCTAGAAGTCCAAATGACCTCATCTTTTTTTTGTTGGAAAGCTGAGACAATTTCCTAGAACATTCATAAGGATTCTAGGCAAATTATGATGTTAGCAATGACGTCTTGATCAGACAAGAAGATAAGGATTGTTATCTAGTCAAGATGTGGTCACCCACTCATCAATTAGTCAACAAATCAATAGTTCCAAATTTTGGCCTATAAAAGGAGGCACTTACCATGTATTGAGGCATCTTGGTTTCCAGATCAAGATCATGCTCTTGCTTTCTCTCTTTGTATTGTTTATGTTTTGCTTTCATTAATATCAAGTTTATGCACTTCATTTCCTTTCCTTTACTTAATTAACTTCTTTCTCATTTATGTTCTTATCTTGTTCATTTATGTTTCTTTCTTTCATTATGTTTAGCTAAGTTAATTATGTCAAGGTAAAAAGGGTACACTAATGGTGTAAGAATAAGTATAATATAAACTTAACATGGACCTTAACGTTGGATACTAACATGTTTTATATTTGTTATCTTGTTCACTTTTAATACTCTGGTTGTTAAATGGTTAATCTAGATTTATGTTGTATAACACTTGGTACAACAAATACTTGGTACTTTCATAGCCCATACTGTATGGTATAACCGACACCTGAGCTATGAAAGAAACTTGATTTGTTGTTAACATAAGTTATAATCATGAATGTCTGCCAACATTTACAAGTATTAGCTTTATTCGAATAAGATAACTAATGTAATCATGTTAACAATTTATAATCTAATTGGAACCTCCTTTATGTGTGGTTTCCAATTGAGTAATAAGAGTTTATACTTATACTTGTTTGAAGTACATTAGTGGATCCTCTAACCTTGGTATTTTTTTTTTCATTATTTAATCCTTACATTAATCTTTCATCCCAAAGTTCTCATTAATTTCTTCTTCTTCTTCTTTTACTACTACTATTACTACTACTATATTATTACTATTATTATTATTATTATTATTATTTACATTCTGTTTATATTATATAATATATCTCTTTGATCTTTTCATAAACTCAGTATATAGGCTAGAAACCTATGACCCGATCTTTTAGATCATTCTCAAGTGTAACAACGCCACGTACTGAGTATTATTATTATTATTATTATTATTATTATTAGTTATTATTATTGTTGTTGTTGTCTTGTTATTTATAATTTATACAATTAACCTCTCTGTGGTTCGACCCCGATCTTGCCGGGTTATTTATTACTTCGACACTCCTACACTTGGGAGAAGACATCAAGCTTTTGGTCGTGTCAAGTTTTTGGCGCCGTTGCCGGGAAGGTAAATTCTTGTATAAATTATAATATTTAATTTATTTTCTCTTTTCACTTTTCATTTTATCTACCTTTTGTTTTCTTTGTTTTGTTTTGTTTCTTTTTCTTCTATTTTCTTTTCTTCCTTTTATTCTCTTTTTACATGTGCATGCGAGTTTGGTCACGTACATTAAGTGGTAGACTTTATAGGGTATCATCATCATTTTCAAAAAATATGGCTGAAGAAGATAATCAATCGCTCCATAATGAGAATAATCGTATGAGAACACTTAGAGACCACATGAATCCCACAAGAACAAGTGCACCCTCATGCATCGTTTTCCCTCCTGATGCATCTCATTTTAATTTTAAGCCAGGCATTATTCAACTTTTACCTTCTTTTCATGGTTTAGACCTAGAAAATCCATACTTGCATTTAAAGGAATTTGAGAAGGTCTGTAATACCTATAATGACTCAAATTGTAGCATGAATATCATTAGATTAAAGCTTTTTCCTTTTTCATTAAAAGATAAAGCTAAAACATGGCTACAAAATTTGAGACCAGGATCTATTCGTGCTTGGGATGAAATGCAACAACAATTTTTAAAGAAGTTTTTTCCGTCTCACAGAACAATCTCTCTCAAAAGACAAATCATCACTTTCACTCAAAAGTCAGGAGAAACATTTTACCAATGTTGGGATAGGTATCGAGATTTGCTTAATACTTGCCCACATCATGGTTTTGAAACATGGAGATTGGTTTCACATTTTTTATGAAGGTTTAACACCTAGAGATAGGCAAATGATTGAATTGATGTGCAATGGAACTTTCGAAGATAAAGACCCTAATGAAGCAATGGAGTACCTAGACTTGCTAGCTGAAAATGCTCAAAATTGGGACACCACAGGTACTTATGAGGCACCAAGTAAAACTCAACCTCATACATCTAGTGGAGGTATGCACAACCTTAGGGAAGATCATGACCTCCAAGCCAAGTTTGCATCTTTAGCTAGAAAAGTCGAAGCACTTGAATTGAAAAAGAGTGGTCAATTAAAATTTGTTCAAGACATTGTGTGTCAAATCTGTGAAACCAAGGAACACTCAACAAATGATTGTCCAACTTTGCCTTCTTTTAGGGAATGCCTCCATGAACAAGCCCATGCTTTAAATAGTTTCCAAAGACCCAACCATAACCCATGCTCACAAACGTATAACCCTGGTTGGAGAAATCACCTAAATTTTAGTTGGAAGAGTGGTAGCAACAATGCACAAACTTCACAGCCACCATTTCAAGCACACCATAATTTTCAAAATTCTCATGGATATGCACCTCCTTATGCTCCACCTCCTAGAAGAAATCTTGAGGAAACATTGCATGTATTCATTGAAAAGCAGGAGACAATCAACACTCAACTTGCTCAAAGCATGACAGATTTTAAAGATGCTCTTGCAAAATTAACATCTGCTCTCAGTTTCCAAGAGAAAGGTAAGTTTCCATCTCAACCACAGCAAAATCCAAAAGGGCAATACAATGCAAATGCGAGTAGTTCTGGAAGCCAACACATGGATCAAGTCAAATCAGTCATCACTCTTCGTAGTGGTAAGGTTATTGAAAAACCCATTCTTGAACCTTGTGAGAAAGATGATGAGTCTATCTTTGAGGGTAAGGAAGGGGTTGAACCTGAACATTACAAAGAGAAGGCTGATTCCCCGCCAGCACTTTCATTTCCTCATGCCATAACCAAACAAAGAAAAGTCAATCACAACTCTGAAATCTTTGAAACTTTCAAACAGGTAAGGATCAATATACCTTTGTTGGATGCTATTAAACAGGTTCCTTCCTATGCTAAATTTTTGAAAGATCTATGCATTGTGAAGAGAAAACTGAATGTGAAAAAGAAAGCCTTTTTAGCCGAACAAGTAAGTGTCATTCTTCAAAACAATAATGTTTTGAAATATAAAGACCCTGGTTGTCCTACAATTTCTTGCTTTATTGGAGAGCATAAAATTGAAAGAGTCTTACTTGATCTTGGAGCTAGTGTGAATTTACTTCCATATTCAGTTTTTCAAAGTCTCAATCTAGGTGAGTTAAAACCAACTTCTGTAACTCTTTTACTTGCTGATAGATCGGTAAAAGTTCCTAGAGGAATAGTTGAAGATGTGTTAGTACAAGTCGATAAATTCATTTATCCTGTGGATTTTATTGTCTTGGACATGCAACCTGTTGAAGCATGTAATTTATTTCCTATTATTTTAGGACGTCCGTTTCTTGCAACTTCTAATGCATTGATTAATTGTAGGAATGGACTCATGAAGTTATCTTTTGGAAACATGACATTGGAGGTGAATATTTTCAACATTTGCAAGCAACCTGGAGATGATAATGATTTACAAGAAGTAGATCTTATTGAAGAATTAGTTCATGATCAACTTGAATCTACTTTGAGTAAAATTGAGTTGGATGAATCTGATGATTTGCAAATGATTTATTCTCAGGAAGAAATCACGGATGAAAAGGGCACTAAAAATGTTGATGCCAATCTTTTGTCAAGAGTGACAGCAGATTTGACATCTGACATCCCACCAATCGATGATTACTCTCCTGACGAATCCTTACTTTCTCTTAGTTCAATGCCTTGGTTTGCTAAAAATATCAATTTTCTTCCTTTAGGAGATTTGCCAGCTCACTGGAGTACTAAAGACAAAGGAAAGTTTTTGAACGAAGTGAAGAACTTTTATTGGGATGACCCTAACTTACTCAAATATTGTCCTAACCAAAAATTTCAAAGATGCATTCCTGACAATGAGGTAAGTAGCGTCATTAAACTTTGTCATTCTGAAGCATGTGGGAGTCATTTCTCATTAAGAAAGACGACTGCAAAAATCTTACAAAATGGATTTTATTGGCCCACCATGTTCAAGGACACATATGCATTCTACAAAACTTGTGAAAATTGTCAAAAAGTTGATACTGGTCAAAAAGCTTTGCTTTATAATTCTCGACTCCATTTATTTCCTGAAAAACTAAGATCAAGATGGAGCGGTCCATTTATTTTGAAACATGTGTATCCTTATGGGGCCCTTGATATTGAGAATCCAAAGAATGACAATGTTTTGAAGGTAAATGAACATCATTTAAAAGCTTACTTTGATGAGTTTCCTAGTGAAAATGAATCCATTGGTTTGAATGATCTTATTGATAAAGGTTGATTATTTTGTTTTTCTCACATTTTTTTTTGTTTGTTCCTTTTTGGTGTGACTTTTGTTTTGCTAGTCTCTCTCTCACCCTGGTCAAATGGCGGATAATGGTACTCCGTGACTTAAGTCTTTCACACCTGTTTCCCAAAATAACTATTCTGTATATATTTGTACAATTCTTAGCTTTTTCTCTCTTCTTTGAATCTCTTCTCTAATTCTCTTTTGAAAATGGACACCACTCTTGAAAAATTGATAAGGTATTTTCTCGCTCTGCCTCCAAATGCGATTACAAAAATTTACCATGCTAGGTGTGCAAGATTGAGGTTGTTAATGAATCATGGAATTCCTGAAGATATTCGCTGGCCAATTGAAGCAAAGGTCCGCTTATCAGGTGAGTCCTCTAATTCTTTCATTTCACACATGCCTGGAACAGGTACAAGCACTTTTGCAAAGAAATGTCGTGCAAAACGACTGAAAGTCTGTCACAGATGTGCCAGATGGACTTGTAATGCGATGTGTCGTTCTTTAGGAATGGTATCTGTAAACCGTGAAGATAAAATACAATTCATTAAGGATGGCCTGAGTAAGGGGTCTTTAGATAATCTTCTGTTGACCCTTGAGACGCATCCTAATAGAGATGTGCATCTTGCAATTCATGATTTATGGCCACAATTCCATAAAGAACATGATCGACTTAGTCTTGGGAATCTGACTAAAAAAAGACCCTGTTTGCCAGTTTTTAAGAAAACTGGATGGGAAGCCTATCCCCGACCTATAGAGGGCGTTTAAGCCATTCTTGGATGTAAAACCAAGGGAAGATGTGAGCCACAATCACAACTACCTGTACATACATGCTTTCTCAAAATAAATAAATAAAGAGAGAGAGTGTGAGACTACAGTTGGCCTACATATAGGTGGTATGATTGCATTTTCACTTTTTCATCTATAAATTCTTCTCTTCCTTCCCTTCATTTCTACTCATCCCATACAGTCATCAAATATAACAGTGTGTAGAAATGGCAGGTTCCTCAAGTCATCACATAAGAAATATTTGTGTTTTTGATGGATCCAGCCTTGGGAAAGAAAAAGAGTTTTTAGAATCAACAAATCATCTTGGTCGGGTACTAGCTGAGAGAAAGATTCATTTAGTGTATGGGGGAGGCAGCCTTGGGTTAATGGGAGGTGTGTCAATGGCTGCATTTTTAGGAGGCAGTCAAGTTTTGGGGGTTGTCCCCAAAGCTTTAGCAAATGGAGACATCATTGGAAAAACAATTGGAGAGGAACTACAGGTCCCAATAATGTCTGATCGACTGAATGCCATGTTTAGCCATGCTGATGCCTTCATTGCCTTACCAGGTGGTCTGCGCACATTGAAAGAGATCTTTCATATTTCATCTTGGGCCCAACTGCACATTCACCATAAACATATAGGTTTGTTAAATGTTAATGGTTTTTATGATAAGTTGTTGTCTTTCCTTGATCAAGCTGTGGAACAGGAATTTCTAACATCTTCGGCACGACAAATCATAATCTCTGCTGCTACTGCTGAACAATTGATTGACCAACTACAATCTTTCATCCCTGTCATTGATCCTTGCATGAGTCGCCTAGATTGGTCAGCTAAGGAAAGCCGTAAAAAGCTTAGATTAGATTTGAGCCTTCATCTGTGAAACCTTGTGTCTTTTGGTTTTATTAATAGCATATTATTTTGTTTTGTTACTTCTTATATTTGTTTAAGTGTGTTTCAGGTTTGTCATTGTTCGTTGTTTTAGGTGATGTCTTCTATACTCTATCTTTCTACCTTAGGACATTGAGGACAATGTCTCCTTTTTGGTTGGGGGGAGAGGGTAGTAGTTTAAAAAAAAACAACTAACCAACTAACTTTTTTTGTTTTTAAAAAACCATTTGGCAAAACTATTATTACTAGGATGGCAGAGTAAAGAGGAATTATTCTTGAGACGCATCTTAGTAAAAATTTTCTAATGGTTATTTGCAATATTCATAACAAGGCCTATTAGAATACTTCTTGAAATATTCAGGTTTACAAATTCTCTCATTGTTATCACTTGATTCTGCTCATATACTCATTTAACAAGTATTATTAAACCTTCATTTTCACACACACACTTTAACATATGATTGTGGGTTGCACATTGGATTATTACATTATTTATGTTCTTTTGTTGAAGGTAACAACTAAGGGAAAGGGATAATATATAATTTGCAAAAAAAAAAATTAATAATATTGATGATAATAAAAACGTAGATATGTTTGATTTCGTAGCCTCCCTAACCTAAGCAATTAAGCCCGAAGGGGTGTTTTAACACCTAATACCCTAAAGTCAACTGACTTGGGAGCTATTGTGATACGATCCAGCCAAGGTCAAATTCGGATTTTGACGTAAAATGCGTAACTATCCAGTTTTACGGAAATAGTCATAATTCTCAATCCCACCGTTAGATCGGGCTGAAATGTTACGTGGAGGCTCCTGACATGTTTTCGTACCTTGTGTTAAAATATCATGTCAATCGGAGTTCGGAAAGGCATCCAAACATGGGTCAACAGAGGCTGTACGGGTTTTGTTATTTACTTTCTTTTGACTTGTGGACTTCCTATTTGGCTAGGATTCTTTTTCCTAAAAGGATGCGGCAGCTTATTTTGGGAATCTCCTAATTCTACAAAGATCGTTAATGGGCTGCAACATAGTTTTCAAGTGTGGCAAGGATTCATAAATGTTTCAGATTCCTTTTCTTGTAAGGATTCCTTATTCATCCTAGCTACAAAAAGGAAAGAAGATTTCAGAACTAATTCTACCTTCAGATTTGATTCTCCTAGCTTATATAAGACTTCTAAAGGGCTACAAATCTGATCCTATCATATTTAGGATATTAAATTCGGATTTATTTATTTTAATGTTATTTTCTTCTTAGTTTAGGGTATATTTATATTATTTGGGTTTAATTGTAAGTGGGCTTCATATAAGTCCACATAAGGGGTCCATTAGGGTTTATTTTAGTTTGCAGTCACTATAAATAAGGGCATAACCAGACATGTAAGAAGACAATTCATATTAATAAAACTTCTTGTTTGCCGCACTTTGTGTGTGTGTGTTGGTGAGATAATCTCCCTTCCATGGTTCTCTAAAGAACTGAAAACGACTTATCGAAGAACAACTGTCTTCGTGGCGTCATCCTTATACTTCTCGTTCGCGAATCAATATTCGTTGGGTGGGGGTTTACGTTTCCAATAGTGCTGGTGCCTAGGTACAAGTTATCTTTGTGTCACACTTCTATCAAACCTGATTTACTTGGTTTTTCGGGAATTGGTGTCTTTGTGTGTGGGTTGCGTGACCACGTGATCACGAGGTTCGCATCATATTGGCCCAAAGCTTGTTACATGGGTTAAGGAGAAAAGCTTAAGGAAATCAAACATTGTACTATCTACGTATTAGTATCTGCAACCCGAGTTGTTAAGCTCGTAGGGGTGTCTCAACACCTTATGCCCTAAGACCAACTGGTCTGGGAGTCATTAGCCTAAAACTCGTTACATGGGTTAAAGATACATTGTGTTTTAAGTTGTATGTGTATATAAATAAAAAATAAAATAAAATAAAAAAGTAATAATAATAATAATCCCAACCCAAGGAAGTTCACCTTAAACATTTGAACATAATATTGTTTTCTTCCAACAAAAGCCCCATCATCTATGTTTTCATATATTGAGCACATAAAAAGAAGATTTATTAATATCTTGTTTAAGAAGTATGAAGCAGTAATATAAATTTAATGAGAGTTTGTTTATCTGGATAGATTAATGGAAAGATGAGATAATTTCCTAGAACATTCCTGAGGATTTTAGGCAAATTATGATGTTAACAATGACGTCTTGTTCAGACAAGAAGATAAGGATTGTCACCAAGTCAAGATGTGGCCACCCACTCATCAATTAATTAACAAATCAATAGTTCCAAATTTTGGCCTATAAAAAGAGGCACTTACCATGTATTGAGGCATCTTGGTTTCCAGATCAAGATCATGCTCTTGCTTTCTCTCTTTGTATTGCTTATGTTTTGCTTTCATTAATATCAAGTTTATGCACTTCATTTCCTTTCCTTTACTTACTTAACTTCTTTCTCATTTATGTTCTTATCTTGTTCATTTATGTTTCTTTCTTTCATTATGTTTAGCTAAGTTAATTATGTCAAGGTGAAAAGGGTACGCTAATGGTGTAAGAATAAGTATAATATAAACTTAACATGGACCTTAACGTTGGATACTAACATGTTTTATATTTGTTATCTTGTTCACTTTTAATACTTTGCTTGTTAAATGGTTAATCTAGATTTATGTTGTATAACACTTGGTACAACAAATACCTGGTACTTTCATAGCTCATACTGTATGGTATAACCGACACCTGAGCTATGAAAGGAACTTGATTTGTTGTTAACATAAGTTATAATCATGAATGTCTGCCAACATTTACAAGTATTAGCTTTACTCGAATAAGATAACTAATGTAATCATGTTAACAATTTATAATCTGATTGGAACCTCCTTTATGTGTGGTTTCCAATTGAGTAATAAGAGTTTATACTATACTTGTTTGAAGTACCATTAGTGGATCCTCTAACCTTGACATTTATTTTTATCGTTGTTTAATCCTTACACTAATCTTCCATCTCAAAGTTCTCATTAATTTCTTCATCTTCTTTTATTATTATTATTATTATTATTATTATTATTATTATTATTTACGTTCTGTTATATATATCTTTGATCTTTTCATAAACTCAGTATATAGGCTTGAAACTTGTGACCCGATCTTTTAGATCATTCTCAGGTATAATAACACCACGTACTGAGTATTATTATTATTATTGTTATTGTTATTGTTATTGTTATTGTTATTGTTATTGTTATTGTTATTCTTGTTGTTGTTGTTGTTGTCTTGTTATTTATAATTTATACAATTAACCTCTCTGTGGTTCGACCCCGGTCTTGCTGGGTTATTTATTACTTCGACACTCCTACACTTGGGAGAAGACATCAATCTTTTAGTCGTGTTAATAGGCAAAACAGAAAATGAAGGAGGAACAGGATCTTGATGCATGGAAAAGAAATATTGGTTTTCTAGAAACATCACATTTCTAGAAATCCGAATGCGACGCAGATTTGGGTCATAGCAAAGAAAACCTTTTTGGTGTACTGAATATCCTAGGAAAGCACATTGAACTAACTGAGCTGTGAGTTTTGTGTGTTCATGTATAGGAAGATGAACGTAACAGACATAACAAAAGGAAGGGATGTTGGAATAAGGTGGAGGATGACCAAACAACCTGATGAAAGGAGTGTCATGGTTCAATGTGGAGGAAGGCAATATGTTGATGAAGTGGACAGCAATGGAGAGAGCTTCACACCAAAAATGAAAAGGTGTAGACGACTCTAACAAGAGAGTACGAACAACATTAAGAAGATGATGATTCTTTCTTTCATCCACCCTATTTTGTTGAGGTGTTGAAGGGCAAGACTGTTAAGAAATGATACCATGATGCTGTAAAAAGTCTTGAAACAAATGAGACATGTACTCACCCCTATTGTTAGAATAAAGGATTTTGATTTGGGCTGAAATTGGGTCTAGCTATGTGCATGAAAAATCTTAAAAAACATGAAATACTTCATCTTTAGAATGAAGGAAATAAATCCATGTAAAACGGCTATAGTCGTCAATAAAAGTGACAAAGTATCTGTAATTAGCATGAGAAGTGACTGGTGCCATATCCCACATATCACTATGTATCAAATCAAAAGGTTGGACTATGTGTGGTGTGTGAATAGGAAAAGACAGAGTTTTACTTTTGCCAAGACTGCAAAAATTCAAATCAAACTGAATAGCACTAAGAGATGGTGAATCATTATTTCCAAGAAAACCAGATTTTAATAAATCATGAAGACCATTAGAGTTTGGATGTCCAGGGCGTTATGCCACGCTTGATAATCAACATGAACATAATTACAAGTGATAAAGGGCAAAGAAAAAGGAGACAATGAAAATTAAAGTGGGAAAAGACATCCCACTTTAAGCCCCATCACGATCATCTTCCCTGATCCTACACAATATAACCAGATTTGGAAAATTCCAGTTTACAATCATTTTCAACAAACTGACTAAGAGACACAAGATTAGTGGTAAGACTAGGTGATACAAAAAACATTAGTGAGAGAGGAAGAAACATCACTAGTGGTCATGATAGGTAAATAACTGCCATTAACAGTATGAATTTTAATATTTCTAAAATATTCGTTGACATTGATAAGAGAAGCAGCATTGTTTGTTATATGATTGGAAGTTGCGGAATCAAAATACATGTCGCACGTGTGCGGCGAAAACATCCACTCTTAAAATTTATCTTATCCTGTATCTATCTGGCAAATATAGGGAGACAAGGAATTCTTATCTTTTATTAGTGGAAAAATGGAATGGGAGTCACCACCTAGTATTTTAGTCACTAGGAAACCCTAACTGGTCTCAGAGATCAGGTACAGGGATTGATTGCTTAAAGAGAATGTATTAGCACCCTAAATACACTCTACCTAAGGTAAGCTACATTATTTTATTGTTTGATAAAATCTAAGGTCTTGTCATGTTTTCTAGTTGTCAGTTCGTCTATGGTTTAAGAAACGTCATCCTCGGTAAGGAGATCCTTATCTTATCGGGTAAAACCTAACTGTTCTAACGTCAACAAAAAAAATTTAATATCTGGAATATGTATTACGTATAAGGTCGTAACCCCAGATATTAAAAGAAAATAAAATATTTTTTTTTTAATTTTTAAAATATTGGTCTAGTTCTCGTGACTTTAATAAACTGGTTATTAAAGCAAAAATGCATGCTAACACAAATTTTTGAATCTTTGTTGTATGAAAATATGATATGATTTTTTTTTTTGAAAGACTAGACTGCATGCATGAAAAAAAAAACATTTTTTGTTTCAATGTTTTAATGAAAATTGGGTATTTTAATACCGGATTTGTATCTTTACAGTATAAAAATACAAACCAATATTATACCAAATTGATAAACAATATATGGGAAAATCACAAATTTTTTTGAAAAGATTTTTTGAATTTTTGCAAATTTGTTTCTAATGTTTTGATTTTTATTTTTATTTTTTTGGGCCAGGTCCAGCTTGTCCCATGTGGCTGGGCTGAACCCAGCAGGCCTGACCCAGTCACTAGCCCAAACCAGTGACCCAGCTGGACAAGAAATCACGCATGTAATCTCCTTTTTACTGTTCAAATGAATTATAATTCACTTGAACAGTATACAACAACAATTACTGTTCAAGTGAATTATATTTCACTTTAACAATAAGCAATAACAATGAAAACAAAATTGCATGCTATAATCAAAATGCAAAGTGAGAGAAGCTTACCTATTAACTAAGACCAACGGAAATGACAGTGCTAAAACTTTGGCTCATGGTCAGTAGTAACTGGTTCTGAGGAAGACGAAGACGATGGCATCACTGGTTTGGTCTCTTATATATATATTGCTTTCTTTTGTTGATGCTTTTTAGAGACAGTGAAAAATGATGATGATGATGATGATGATGAATATGTGGTGTGCTATTTCTTCTGTATTTTCTTGTTTTCGACTGCGTTCTTCTCCCCTATCCTCTTTCTTTTTTTCCTATGTTATGCTCTCGTCTTTCCACCTCTGTTCTGCTCTCCTTTCTCTATTGTCCCCTCACTGTCTCGTTGTCTTCCCTTTCTATTTTCTCTCTTTTTTTTCTTCAGTTCTCCTCTGTTCTCCCCTTCTCTCCCCAACTCATCTATGTTTTCCCCCCTTACATTCACCTCTCTCTCTGTCTTTTTTCTTTCCTTCCTTTGTTGTTCTTTTTGTGCTGTCTCCTTCTTTTCTTACTCTTTTTTTGTTCAATTCCTCCTCTAGCTTTTATAGCCAAAGGATGCAGGAGTTTCTTGGTAACGGCTGGTGTGCATCACAGTGGCGAGGGATGTCAGCCGCAAAATGTGCTCTAGATTGAAGTGGCTCCATTGCTAACGCCTGCATTGCTTTTACTGCAGAAACCGTTGCAGATGAAGAAGGTGATGAATAGTTGAAACGACGTCATTTTCTAATTAAAAATGAATATTTTTTATTTGGTCCTTGGATGTTTTTATAATTTTGTAATCAAGCCCCCGGATACATTTTAATTGGATCCCTTGATTTTAGCGTCTTTTCCGATTTGGTCCTTGGTTTCGGATTGTTTCAATCAAGTCCTTAATTGACTTCAATAATTATGAAATTAAGCCCCTAATTTGACTAAATCAACTCTTCAAAATTATAATTGAACACCAGAACTTTAATTTCTTCAAATAAAAGCCTAAATTGACTTAAAATCAATTTTTCTTACAATCCAACCCTCCATAAATTCAATTAAACCTTAGGTAAAATTTAATTTGGTCTATAAACATCTGATTTTGAATATATATTTTTTTCAAAATTGAATTTTCTTTGTTAACAGGGCTCTCATCAGTTAAAAATATATTGTCAAATTTTGACCTTTTGCATTTTCGAACCTCCTCAGCCAATTTTAGCCTTTTTTCGGCATTCCAACATCATTTTCTCGCTCTTACTTTTTAGATTTCTTCTGAATATTTTTTGATATATAGTTTTTTGTATTTTCTCATTTTTTTATTTTTTTTTGTGGGAACCCAAAAATGGGTAACAACATATGCCCCCTCTTTACAATTCTTACGAAGCAAAACATCATCAATGTCTTGTATAGTAAGCTTGTTAAGAAAAAGAAAAAGAAAATGATCTCATTATCTTGGGCGACCTGCCCCTTTTGAAGAAAATTGATCTACTTTCACGGGCAACTTATCCACACACACTCACTAGTCTATTTTCACGGGCAATTTATCCACACATGTTCATCCTAGTCTATTTTCAAAGGCGATTGGCCCACACACTTACATTGGTCTATTTTCATGGGTGACCTGCCCTCACACTCTCACATTGGTCTATTTTAACGGGTGAGCTACTCACACATTTTCAGCTTGGTCTATTTTCAGGGGCGACCAGCCTACAATCACACGGTCTATTTTCATGGATGACCTGCCCTCACACTCATATTGATCTGTTTTCACGGGCAACTTACCCACATATGTTCATCTTGGTCTATTTTCAAAGGCGACCGTCCCACAGATTCACACGGTCTATTTTCATGGACGACCTGCCCTCACACTCACATTGGTCTATTTTTATAGGCGATCAACCCATAAATGTTCATCCTGGTCTATTTACAGGGGCAACCAGCCAACATGTTCACACGATCTGTTTTCACAGGCGACCTGTGACACAACCAAAAGACTAATGTCTTCTCCCAAGTGCAGGAGTGTCGAAGTAATAAATAACCCGGCAAGACCGGGGTCGAACCACAGGGAGGTAAACTATATAAATTACAAAATAATATATATATATATATATATATATAAAATAAAGAGTTTATGAGAATTTTATGGGATATTGATGTAAGGATTAAACAATGATAAAACAATGTTCAAGGTTAAAGGATCTACTAATAGTATTAGAAATAAGTATAGTATGAATTTTTTTTATTAATCAATTGGAAACCACACACAAAGGAGGTTTCAATCGAATGATTTATCATACTTTTAATTAGTTCATTATAAATTTTTAACATAATCATATTAATTATCTTATTTTAGTAACACCATACTTTTAAATATTGTCAAGAATTCATGATGTTAACTTATGTTAATGACAAATTGACATGACCAAAAGCTTGATGTCTTCTCCCAAGTGCAGAAGTGTCGAAGTAATAAATAACCCGGCAAGATCGGGGTCGAACTACAGAGAGGTTAATTGTATAAATTATAAATAACAAGACAACAACAACAACAACAACAACAACAACAACAATAATAATAACAATAATAGTAATAATAATAATAATAATAATAATACTCAGTATGTGGCGTTGTTACACCTGAGAATGATCTAAAAGATCAAGTCACAGATTTCTAGCCTATATACTGAGTTTATGAATAGATAATAATAATAATAATGATGATGATGATGATGATGATAATAAAGAAGAGAAGGAAGAAATTAATGAGAATTTTGAGTTGGAAGATTAATGTAAGGATTAAACAATGATAAAAACAAACGCCAAGGTTAGAGGATCCACTAATGGTACTTCAAACAAGTATAGTATAAACTCTTATTACTCAATTGGAAACCACACATAAAGGAGGTTCCAATCAGATTATAAATTGTTAACATGATTACATTAGTTATCTTATTCGAATAAAGCTAATACTTGTAAATGTTGGCATACATTCATGATTATAACTTATGTTAACAACAAATCAAGTTCCTTTCATAGCTCAGGTGTCGGTTATACCATATAGTATGGGCTATGAAAGTACCAAGTATTTGTTGTACCAAGTGTTATACAACATAAATCTAGATTAACCATTTAACAAGCAAAGTATTAAAAGTGAACAAGATAACAAATATAAAACATGTTAGTATCCAACGTCAAGGTCCATGTTAAGTTTATATTATACTTATTCTTACACCATTAGTGTACCCTTTTCACCTTGACATAATTAACTTAGCTAAACATAATGAAAGAAAGAAACATAAATGAACAAGATAACAACATAAATGAGAAAGAAGTTAATTAAGTAAAGGAAAGGAAATGAAGTGCATAAACTTGATATTAATGAAAGCAAAACATAAGCAATACAAAGAGAGAAAGCAAGAGCATGATCTTGATCTGGAAACCAAGATGCCTCAATACATGGTAAGTGCCTCCTTTTATAGGCCAAAATTTGGAACTATTGATTTGTTGACTAATTGATGAGTGGGTGGCCACATCTTGACTTGGTGACAATCCTTATCTTCTTGTCTGAACAAGACGTCATTTATAACATCATAATTTGCCCAGAATCCTCAGGAATGTTCTAGGAAATTTTCTCAACTTTCCAACAAAAAAAAGATGAGGTCATTTGGACTTCTAGAACTCAAGATATGGGCTGAAAACTAAATAGTGTCTGGGTTGCAGGACAGCTTCGGACTTCTTTGTTGTTCCTTCAGTTTGGACTTCAAAACGGCCTTTTTAAATCTTGGGCTCCCATGAAAGTTGTAGGCCTTTGTCTTACCTTTCCATCCATATAAAATAGATCTAAATCTGAGATCTAGAGCTCTAGATATGATCCAATTACCGAGCAATGTTCCGGTTTGGACTGCACCAGCATCTCTTTTCTTAGTTTGGCCATCTCTTTGTCCTTTCACTTTTAATACTTAAACTCATCATTCAATCCTTTTATTTATATGATAGGCCTGCATTTAAGATGAACATTTACCATAAATTAAGGTATCTTATAGTATCAAACTTGTTATTATAAAACATGCTTTAGTTAAGGAGTTATTGATACTTCAAATGCAAAATGATGATATAAAACCTTGATAAACATGCACTTTTAAGTACTCACAAATCAAGTTCCTTTCATAGCACTAGTGTAGGTTATACTATACGATTGGCTATGAAAGTGCCAAGCATTTGTTGTACCAAGTGTTATACAACACAAATCTAGATTAACCATTTAACAAGCAAGGTATTAAGAATTAATAAGATAAAAAGATAAGACATGTTAATAACAAACTTTCTTGGATATAAACATTGAAGTCCATGTTAAGTTTATATTATACATATTCCAACACCATTAATGAAACATTTTCACCTTGACATAATAAACTTAGCTAAACATAATGAAAAAGAGAAACATAAATAAACAACATAAGAACATAAGATTAGCAAAGGAAATGAAAAGCATAAACAAGAGAATTAAGGAAAATATAACATGAAATAAAACTTAAACATTACAAAAATATAAAGACAGAAATAAAGAGCATGATCTTGATCTAAATAACCAAGATGCCTAAATGCATGGCAAATGTCTCCTTTTATAGGCCAAAATTTGAAACTATTGATTTGATGAATAATTGTTGAGTGGGTGGCCACATCTTGACTTAATGATAATCCTTATCTTCTTATCTGAACAAAACATCATTGATAACGTTTGAATTTGAACCAACTTTACTGATGAAAGTTCTAGGAAATTGTCTTAGCTTTCCAGGAAAAATAATTGTGGTCATTTAACTTTTAGAACTCGAGATATGGGTTGAACACTGAACAGTGTTTGGGCTGCAGGACAGATTTGGACTTCTCCATTGCTACTATAATTTGGACTTGAAAACAACCTTTTTAAATCTTGGACTCCACATAAAAGTTTTAGGCCTATGTCTTAGCTTTCCATCCATATAAAGCAGACCTAAATTTGAGATCTACAACTCCAGATATGACCCAATTACCGAATAGTGTTCTAGTTTGGACTGAACCAGCATCTCTTTTCTAAGTTTGGCCCTCTCTTTGTCCTTTCAATTTCAGCACTTAAACTCATCAATCAATCCTTTTATTTATGTGATAGGCTTGCATTTAAGATGAACATTTACCATAAATTAAAGGTATCTTATATTATTAGATATGTTATTATAAAACATGAGTTAAGGAGTTATTGATACTTCAAGTGCAAAATAATAATATAAAACCTTGATAAAAATGCACTTTTAATTACTAATCACACCCCCCAACTAGTTTATTACTAGTCCCTAATAATCAAAGCGGTAAAATAAAAAAAATTTACAAATTCTACAAAGCAAGGCATTCATCATTCAATTTCCATTAATCTATCAAGATAAACAAACTCTCATTAAATTTATATATCTACTCAATACCTCTTAAACAAAATATTAATAATCCTTTCTTTTTATGTGCTTAATGTATGAAAACATAGATATGGGGCTTTTATTGGAAGAAAACAATATTATATTCTAATGTTTAAGGTTAACTTCCTTGGGTTGGGATTATTATCTTCTTGTTTTTTTTTTTTTGAATATATATACATATAACTTAAAACACAATGTATCTTTAACCCATGTAACGAGCTTTCGGTTAATGACTCCTAGACTAGTTGATCTTAGGGCATTAGGTGTTGAGACACCCCTACGAGCTTAGTAACTCGGGTTGCATATATTGATACATAGATAGTGCAATGTTTGATTCCCTTAAGCTTTTCTCCTCAACCCATGTAACAAGTGTGGGGCCAATAACTCCCAAGTTAGTTGACTTTAGAGTATTAGGTGTTAAAACACCCCTTCGAGCTTAATTGCTTAGGTTAGGAAGGCTACGAAACCAAACTTATTTACGTTTTTATTATCATCGATTTTTATTTTTATTTTTGTTTTTTGTTTTTTATGCTTTTTTTTTTTTACAAATTATATACTATCCACTTCCCTTAGTTGTTACCTTTAACAAAATAACATAAATAATGTAATGATCCAATGTGTAACCCACAATCATATGTTAAAGTGTGTGTGAAAATGAAGGTTTAAAAATACTTGTTAAATGAGTATATGAGCAAAATCAAGTGATAACAATGTGAGAGTTTGTAAACCTGAATATTTCAAGAGAAGTATGTGATAGACCTTGTTATGAATATTGCAAATAACCATTGGAAAATTTTTATTAAGATGCGTCTTAAGAGTCAATAAAATTCTCCCTTACTCTACCATTCTAGTAATAATAGTTGTGTCAAATGGTTTTAATAAAAGTAAAAACAGTTAGTATGTTTTTTTTTAATGTCAATGACACGACCAAAAGATTGATGTCTTCTTCCAAGTTTAAGAGTGTCGAAGTAATAAATAACCTGGCAAGATCGGGGTCGAATCATAAGGAGGTTAACTATAATAATAATAATAATAATAATAATAATAATAATAATAAGAAATTAAAGAGGACTTTAAGATGTTTAATTAATGTGAGGATTAAGTAATGATAAAAACAAATATCAAGGTTAGAGGATCCACTAATGGTATTTCAAATAAGTATAGTATAAACTCTTTTTATTACTCAACTAGAAACCACAGACAAAGGAGGTTCCAATTGGATGATTTGTCATTAATAGCTCATTATAAATTGTTAACATGATCATATTTAATTATCTTATTTAAGTAACATCAAACTTTTAAATATTGTCAGGAATTTATGATGCTAACTTATGTTAACAACAAATCAAGTTCCTTTCATAGCACAGGTATAGGTTATACCATACGATTGGGCTATAAAAGTGCCAAGCATTTATTATACCTAGTGTTATACAACACAAATCTAGATTAACCATTTAACAAGTAAGGTATTACAAATTAATAAGATAAAAATGATAAGACATGTCAATAGCAAGTTGTTTAGGATACAAGCATTGAAGTTTATATTGAGTTTATATTATACTTATTCTTACACCATTAATGTAACATTTGTCACCTTAAAATAATAAACTTAACTAAACATAATGAAGAAGAGAAACATAAATAAACAAGATAAGAATATAAATAAGATATAAGTTAACTAAGTAAAGGAAAGGAAATGAAAAACATAAACAAGATATTAAGGAAAGCAAAACTTAAGCATTACAAAAATATAAAGAGAGAAATAAAAAGCATGATCTTGATCTGAATAACCAAGATGCCTAAATTCATGGCAAATAGTTCATTTTATAGGCCAAAATTTGGAACTATTGATTTGATAAATAATTATTGAATGGGTGGCCATATCTTGACTTGGTGACAATCCTTATCTTCTTGTCTGAACAAAACGTCATTGCTAATGTCAGAATTTGAACCAACTTTACTATGAAAGTTCTAGGAAATTATCTCAGCTATCTAAGAAAAAAAAATTGAGGTCATTTGGACTTCTAGAACTCGAGATATGGGTGGAACACTGAATAGTGTCTAGGTTGCAAGACAGATTCGGACTTCTCCGTTGTTGCTATAATTTAGACTTGAAAACGACCTTTTTAAATCTTGGACTCCATATGAAAGTTCTAGACCTATGTCTTACCTTTCCATCCATATAAAGCAGACCTAAATTTGAGATATACAGCTCCAGATATGACCCAATTATTGAACAGTGTTCCAGTTTGGACTCAACCAACATCTATTTTCTAAGTTTGGCTCTCTCTTTATCCTTTCAATTTCAGTAGTTAAACTCATCAATCAATCCTTGTAGGTAAAATTTGAATAATGTCTGGCTTAAAATTAAAATGAGATGCATCAGGAGGAAAAAATATACCTGATCGCACAATTGTTCTTATTGGATTCATGTAGTCTCTAAGTGTTCTAACCCTATTATTCTCATTATTCTCATTATAAAGCGACTGATTATCCTCTTCATCCATGTTTTTTTAAAGAAGATGAGGATACCCTACAAAGTCTATCATTTAATATACGTGACCAAACTCTCATGCACATATAGGAAGAGAATAAAAAGAAGAAAAGGAAAAGGAAAAGGAGACAAAACACCATAAACAAAAATTAGATAAAAGAAAAGTGAAAAGAGAAAAATATAACAAAATTTATAATTTGTACAAAAATTTATCTCCTCGGCAATGGTGTCAAAAACTTGACACGACCAAAAGATTAATGTCTTCTCCCAAGTGTAAGAGTGTTGAAGTAATAAATAACCCGGCAAAACGGGGGTCAAACCATAAAGAGGTTAATTGTATAAATTATAATCAACAATAATACAACAACAATAACAACAGCAGCACCACCACCACCAACAACAGCAATAATAATGAAGAAGAAGTTAATGAGTACTTTGAGATGAAAGATTAATGTAATGATTAAACAATGATAAAAACAAATGTCAAGGTTAGAGGATCCACTAATGGTATTTCAAACAAATATAGTATAAACTCTTATTATTCAACTGGAAATCACATATAAAAGAGGTTCCAATCGGTTGATTTGTCATTAATAGCTCATTATAAATTGTTAACATGATCATATTAATTATCTTATTTAAGTAACACCATACTTTTAAATATTGTCAAGAATTCATGATGCTAACTTATGTTAACAACAAATCAAGTTCCTTTCATAGCACAAGTGTAGGTTATACCATACGGTTGGCTATGAAAGTGTCAAGCATTTGTTGTACCAAATTGATTAGTACTTAAAAGTGCATATTTATCAAGGTTTTATATCATCATTTTGAACTTAAAGTATCAATAACTCCTTAACTAAAGGATGTTTTATAATAACAAGTCTAATACTATAAAATGCCCTAATATATGGTAAATGTTCATCTTAAATGCAGGCCTATCACATAAATCAAAGGATTGATTGATGAATTCAACTATTGAAATTTGTGAAGATAAAGAAAAGGTGAAACTTAGAAAAGAGATGTTGGTGCAGTCCAAACTGGAACACTGTTTGGTAATTAGGTTATATCTCGAGTTCTAAATGTCTAAATGACCTCAAAGTTTTACATAGATTCAGTAAGACATAAGCCTACAACTTTCATGTTTTCATCAAGATCTAAGAAGGTCATTTTCAAGTCCAAATTATAGCAACAACGGAGAAGTTTGAATCTGTCCTACAGCCCGAATATTGTTTAATGTTTGGCCCATATCTGGAGTTCTAGAAGTCCAAATGACCTCCATTTTTTTTCCTAGAAAGATGAGTTAATTCCCTACAACTTTCATGTTTTCCAGTGGACCCAGTTCGGATGGTAGCATTTTTGTTTTATTTAGACAAGAAGATAAGGATTTTTACCAAGTTAAAAGTTGGTCACCCTCTCAACAATTAGTCATCAAATCAATAATTCTGAATTTTGGCCTATAAAAGGAGGCATTTGCCATGCATTTGGGGGCTTGGTTGTTTAGATAAAGTTCATGCTCTTTATTTCTCTCTTTATATTTTTTTTGTAATTCTTAAGTTTTGCTTTCATTAATATCTTATTTATACTTTTCCTTTCCTTTCCTTTTCTTAGTTAACTTGTATTTTCTTTATGTTCTTGTTTTGTTTATTTATGTTTCTCTTCTTCATTATGTTTAGCTAAGTTTATTATGTCAAGGTGAAAAGGTTACACTAATGGTGTAAGAATAAGTATGGTGTAAACTCAATATGAACCTTAATGTTTAATATTAACATGTATTATCTTTTTATCTTACCAATTCTTAATACCTTGCTTGTTAAATGGTTATTCTAGATTTGTGTTTTATAATACTTAGTACAACAAATGCTTGGCACTCTCATAATCCAACCGTATGGTATTACCTACACCTGGGCTATGAAAGGAACTTGATTTGTTGTTAACATCAGTTAACATCATGAATTCCTGATAATATTTAAAAGTTTGGTGTTATGTAAATAAGATAATTAATATGATCATGTTAATAATTTATAATGAGCTATTAATGAGGAATCATCCGATTGGAACCTCCTTTGTGTGTGGTTTCCAATTGAATAATAAGAGTTTATACTATTCTTGTTTGAAATACCATTAGTGGATCCTCTAACCTTGACATTTGTTTTTATCATTGTTTAATCCTTACATTAATCTTCCATCTCAAAGTTCTCATTAATTTCTTCCTTCTCTTCTTTTTATTGTTATTATTATTATTACTACTAATATTATTACTATTACTACTACTACTACTACTACTACTATTATTATTATTATTATTATTATTATTATTATTATTATATTCTTGTTATATTTTATGTACGTTAAGTATGCTCTGTGTTTGATCAAGGATCCTGATATTGTTGGTCTTGCCTTGTTCATTCGCATAAGAAATCTGTTTATATTATATAATATATCTCTTTGATCTTTTCATAAACTCAGTATAGAGGCTAGAAACTTGTGACCCGATCTTTTAGATCATTCTCAAGTATAACAACGCCACGTACTGAGTATTATTATTATTATTATTACTATTATTGTTGTTATTTTTGTTGTTGTTGTTGTCTTGTTATTTATAATTTATACAATTAACCTCTCTGTGGTTCAACCCCGGTCTTGCCAGGTTAGTTATTACTTCGACACTCCTGCACTTGGGAGAAGACATCAATCTTTTGGTCGTGTCAAGTTTTTGGCGCTGTTGCCGGGGAGGTAAATTCTTGTACAAATTATAGTATTTATTTTGTTTTCGCTTTTCACTTTTCTTGTATCTAACTTTGTTTCTTTTGTTTTGTTTCTTTTTGTTTTGTTTTCTTCTTCCTTTTATTCTTTTTCTACACGTGCATGAGTGTTTGGTCACATACATTAAGTGGTAGACTTTGTAGGGTATCCTCATCATTTTCAGAAAATATGGCCGAAGAAGATAACTAGTCACTTCATAATGAGAATAATGAGAATAACCGTGTTAGGACACTTAGAAACCACATGAATCCCACAAGAACAAGTGCACCCTCATGCATAGTTTTCCCTCTTGATGCATCCCATTTTAATTTTAAACCAGACATTATTCAACTTTTACCTTCTTTTGACGACTTAGATCTAGAAAATCCATATTTGAATTTAAGAGAATTTGAAGAAGTTTGTAACACATATAATGACTTAAATTGTAGCATGAATACCATTAGATTAAAGCTTTTTTCCTTTTTCACTAAAAGATAAAGCTAAAACATGGCTACAAAATCTTAGGTCAGGATCCATTCGTGCTTGGGATGAAATGCAACAACAATTTTTAAAGAAGTTTTTTCCATCTCATAGAACCAACTATTTCAAAAGACAAATCACTACTTTCACTCAAAAACCAGGTGAAACATTTGACCAATGTTGGGATAGGTATCGAGACTTGCTTAATACTTGCCCTTATCATGGTTTTGAAACATGGAGATTGGTTTCACAATTTTATGAAGGGTTAACACCTCAAGATAGGCAAATGGTTGAATTGATGTGCAATTGAACTTTTGAAGATAAAGACCCTAATGAAGCAATGGAGTACCTAGACTTGCTAGCTGAAAATGCACAAAATTGGGACACAACGGGTACTTATGAGACACCAAGTAAAACCCAACCTCATACATCTAGTGGAGGTATGTATAACCTTAAGGAAGATCATGACCTCCAAGCCAAGTTTGCATCTTTAGCAAGAAAAGTTGAGGCACTAGAATTGAAAAAGAGTGGTCAATTAAAATCTGTTCAAGACATTGTGTGTCAAATCTGTGAAACAAATGAACATGCAACCAATGACTGTCCAACTTTGCCTTCTTTTAGGTAATGCCTCCATGAACAAGCCCATGCTTTAAATAGTTTCCAAAGGCCTAATCATAACCCATACTCACAAACATACAACCATGGTTGGAGAAATCTGTAATCACCAAAGAAAAAAAAAACCGATTTTAGATAAACCAAAACAAGGATAGGGATACATCTAAACCAACCCCCAAACAACCCATTTCTTTTGATGGGGAGTATAAATACAAGGAGAGGAGAGTGAATGATCCATCTTCTTCCCAAACCAGCAGCTGCATGTCATTCCTTCCTTCCCCTTTCACAACAGAAACGTGAATCAAACCAGTAGAGATGACTTTGTGAACTTGTGAGGGAGAGATGAGACCTTGATAGAGGAGTGGGCAGCTGCATAGAGGAGAGGAAAAAGAGAGCTGGAAAACGTGAAAGGAGGAAGAATGAGGAGAACCAGTAGCTGAAGAGAAAAGAATAGTGTCAAACCTTACTTAAACTTAGTTAAATTCAGAAGGTATGGGTCATGAAACTCTCTTCCTCTCCCCCTTAAGATCAAAAAACGAAAATGAAGAAGAAAAACCCTAAGAAAAGAATTGATCTAAGACCTAAGCCAGCTGTGAAGGAAGCTGAAATTAAATAAGAGAACAAGCAAACAAAAGTGAAATAAAGCCAATTTCAGAACATCTAACAAATAAATAAAATGGAAATAACAAATCATGATAGAGGGTTGGCTCTAACTATGGGTGGGCCAGCATGCATGTATGTGTGTTCTGCTGGAATTTATTGAAAGATTTTATGCAGAAATTAATGTGTTCTGCTGTGATGTTGTTGTGCTGAAATAAATGTGTTCTGTTGTGATGTTGTTGTGCTGGAATTAATGTGTTCTGCTGTGATGTTGTGTGCTGAAAGTAAGGAATTCTAAACCTGTTTTTATGAGTCTTTGCAAGTTGATTTTGAATTGATGACTGAATGTTAAATCATAGATTTTAGTTCTTAGACTTAAATTGAGGAAAAAGTATGAGTTACTAAATTAAAGAACTTCTTGTGTTGTGTGTAAATAGAAAGGCTGACGAATCTGGACAGTTTCGTCTCTTGATTTTCAAGAGATTTCGGGTAGGAGGATGAAAGAATTAGGATCATATTCCTTATAAAAATTGTAGTTTTGAATGTTGGCTAATTAATGAAATTGGTCTTGCTCAATTTGGAGTTATAGAACTCCTGTCATGGGTCACCAAATGAGACAGTGACAGTTCAAAAATATCTAGATAGTAACAATTCAAAAATGAGACAGTGACAGTTCAAAAATGTCTAGATAGTAACAGTTCAAAAATGAGACAGTGACAGTTCAAGACAGTAACAGTTCAAGACAATAACAATTCAAGACAGTAACAGTTCAAAAAAATGAGACAGTAACAGTTCAAGACAGTAACAGTTCAAAAATAAGACAGTAACAGTTCAAAAACGAGACAGTAACAGTTCAAAAACGAGACAGTAACAGTTCGGATTTTACGTAGAAATAGTTCAAATATATGTATATATAAATGATGACTGAATGAAAGACTTATTGGTTGTTGATATGTTTATAATAAAACATATTCGTGAGTGAGAGGAACTTATAGGATAAACCTGTGAATTTCAGGAGGGACCACAGGCGTGGGGCAACAACAACAGTAGCAGCAGGGGAGTACAAATAGAGCTTCTATTTTAGGTAGGTGACTTGCACCTTCCCTTTTCATACGTTGAATATTGAAATATTTAACTTGAGTATTACCATATTGTTAGAACCGATATTAGATTGTCGAATGCTTAAATGTTGATTAGCTTCGGCTAATGGCATCCGTATGGATGGCCGGGATGATGGACTGATTAGCTTCGGCTAATGGCATCCGAGTGGATGGCCGGGACAAATGACTGATTAGCTTCGGCTAATGGCATCCGAACATATGGCCGGAACAAAGAATGATTAGCTTCGGCTAATGGCGTCCGAGTGGATGGTTGGGAGAAAAGAATGATTAGCTTCGGGTAGTTACAATTCGAAAACTTGTGCATCTAATTGTATTACTAGTTGTTATATCAACTACATGAATAAATTATAAATGTTAATACTTTATTTAATGGCCAAACCGTTAATACCATTATTATTATTATTAAGTATTTTCATCCTCTTAAATATTTTATACTATTGCAGGGACGTCACACCAACAAGATGTTTAGGAAACCCGATACATGGGAACCTACTTTTGCAAGGAATCATGTAGATGCATTCTATATCACAATGTATTTTGTATGGATCAATGTACTGAATGTATAACTTTTACTAGATCTTTTTTGTTTAAAAATGTGATGTCTATTAGTGGGATAGGAATGCAAACTCATGACTATGTATATATTCTTTTAATATGATCTTCAAATCATGCAACTTTGATATTATGTGTTTGTGTAACATTTACTTTTAAATGAAATGTGGATTGTAGTTTGATGATGTGAAGCTTCAAGTTCCCTAATTACCGGCACCATGTGTTTTAAATAAAAAAAAAAATTTACTATTGATTTGGGCTTGGAAAGCCGGGCTGTTACAAATCACCCGAATTTCAGTTGGAAGAGTGATAACAACAATGCACAAACTTCACAGCCACCATTTCAAGCACACCATAATTTCCAAAATTCTCATGGATATGCACCTCCTTATGCTCCACCTCTCTTGCATGCATTCATTGAAAAGCAAGAGACAATCAACACTTAACTTACTCAAAGCATGACAAATTTTAAAGATGTTCTTGCAAAATTCACATCTACTCTCAGTTTTCAAGAGAAAGGTAAGTTTCCATCTCAACCACATCAAAATCCAAAGGGGCAATACAATGCAAATGCAAGTAGTATCTGGGCTACAGGACAAATTCGGACTTCTCCGTTGTTGCTATAATTTGGACTTGAAAACAGTCTTTTTAAATCTTGGACTCCACATAAAAGTTGTAGCCCTATGTCTTACCTTTCCATCCATATAAAGCAAATCAAAATCCGAGATCTACAACTCTAGATATGACCCAATTACCGAACAATGTTTCAATTTGGACTGTGACACGACCAAAAGCTTGATGTCTTCTCCCAAGTGCAGGAGTGTCGAAGTAATAAATAACCCGGCAAGACCGGGGTGGAACCACAGAGAGGTTAATTGTATAAATTATAAATAACAAGACAACAAAACAACAACAACAATAACAATAACAACAATAACACTCAGTACGTGGCGTTGTTACACCTGAGAATGATCCAAAAGATCGGGTCACAGGTTTCCAGCCTATATACTAAGTTTATGAAAAGATCAAGAGGATATATTACAGAATGTAAATAATAATAATAACAATAATAAAAGCAGAAGATGAAGAAATTAATGAGAACTTTGAGATGAAAGATTAACGTAAGGGTTAAACAATGATAAAAACAAATGTCAAGGTTAGAGGATCCACTAATGGTACTTCAAACAAGTATAATATAAACTCTTATTACTCAATTAGAAACCACACATAAAGGAGGTTCCAATCAGATTATAAATTGTTAACATGATTACATTAATTATCTTATTCGAATAAAGCTAATACTTGTAAATGTTGGCAGGCATTCATGATTATAACTTATGTTAACAACAAATCAAGTTCCTTTCATAGCTCAGGTGTCGGTTAAACCATACAGTATGGGCTATGAAAGTGCCAAGTATTTGTTTGTACCAAGTGTTATACAACATAAATCTAGATTAACCATTTAACAAGCAAAGTATTAAAGTGAACAAGATAACAAAATATAAAACATGTTAGTATCCAACGTTAAGGTCCATGTTAAGTTTATATTATACTTGTTCTTACACCATTAGTGTACCCTTTTCACCTTGACATAATTAACTTAGCTGGACATAATAAAAGAAAGAAACATAAATGAGCAAGACAAGAACATAAATGAGAAAGAAGTTAACTAGACAAAGGAAAGGAAATGAAGTGCATAAACTTGATATTAATGAAAGCAAGACATAAGCAATACAAAGAGAGAAAGCAAGAGCATGATCTTGATATGGAAACCAAGATGCCTTAATACATGGTAAGTGCCTCCTTTTATAGGCCAAAATTTGGAACTATTGATTTGTTGACTAATTGATGAGTGGGTGGGCACATCTTGACTTTGGTGACAATCCTTATCTTCTTTTCTGAACAAAACGTCATTGCTAACATCATAATTTGCCCAGAATCCTCAGGAATGTTCTAGGAAATTGTCTCAGCTTTCCAACAAAAAAAAGATGAGGTCATTTGGACTTCTAGAACTCAAGATATGGGCTGAACACTAAATAGTGTCTGGGCTGCAGGACAGCTTCGGACTTCTTCGTTGTTCCTTCAATTTGGACTTCAAAACGGCCTTTTCAAATCTTGGGCTCCTCATGAAAGTTGTAGGCTTTTGTCTTACCTTTCCATCCATATAAAGTGGACCTAAATCCGAAATCTAGAGCTCCAGATATGATCCAATTACCGAGCAATGTTCCGGTTTGGACTGCACCGACATCTCTTTTCTAAGTTTGGCCATCTCTTTGTCCTTTAACTTTCAATGCTTAAACTCATCAATCAATCCTTTTATTTATGTGATAGTCCTGCATTTAAAATAAGCATTTACCATAAATTAACGTATCTTATAATATCAAACTTGTTATTATAAAACATGCTTTAGTTAAGGAGTTATTGATACTTCAAGTGCAAAATGATGATATAAAACCTTGATAAACATGCACTTTTAAGTACTAATCAGACTGAACCAACATCTCTTTTCTAAGTTTAACCCTCTATTTGTCCTTTCAATTTCAATAGTTAAACTCATCAATCAATCCTTTGGTTTATGTGATAGACTTGCATTTAAGATTAATATTTACCATAAATTAAAGGTATCTTGTATTATTAGATATGTTATTATAAAACATGCTTTAGTTGAGGAATTATTGATACTTCAAGTGCAAAAATGATGATGTAAAACCTTGATAAAAATACACTTTTAATTACTAATCAGAAAGGTTTTTAATTTTTTTCAGTTTGGCATTCTATTTTTTAAATTGAAACAGTATGTTTTGGTTTCAGAACATTTCAGCGTGTTGTTTCGAGGTTGTACTCTCTCTCTCTCTCTATATATATATATATAATTCAAAATATTAATTTAATGATCATAATTTCAATTCAAACCCAAAGATAAATTAACTTGAAATTGTGCAATTCAAATTTTAAACACAAGCAAAAAAGTAGGAGTTAAACCGATATGACATGATTGACTTAACGAGTCCAAAGACAACCTAGATAACTGATAAAAATATAATTTGACTAAAAATAAATTCAAAATCACTTTTTTTTAAAAAAAAAAAAAATATTGAGTTGACAACATATTGAATTGATTTGGGTCAATTTGAGTTACCTTTCAAATCCGCAACTTAGGTCATGAAATCATAACTCAACATAAAACAAATCAAGACAAATTATGAAACTCAATTCCTAATAAATCCATTATTGAATGATGAAATTAAAAAAAATAATATAAAAAATGGACACAATAAAATGGCCTAAGTCATTTCAGGTTAACTTGTGAAACCTGTGATTTAGGTTATGAGAATAAGATAATTTTATAGAAAAAAACGAAAACAAATGACAAGGATTAATTCATAATAATCTAATGTTGAAGATGTTGAATGGTGAAACAAAAAAAAAAGTAAAAAAAAAAAACCTCAAGTCAACTACGTTAATCTACAAAACTTGTGACATGCATCATGCGACTTAGATAACTATAAAAATTTAAATCATAATAAATTTTTAAGTCCAATATTCAATATATGAAGTGTTGGAGGATGGAATTAGTGAAAAACATAGATTTGTTTTTAAAAGAAAAAAAAAACCTTATTTGGTCAGAATGGAATCAGAACGTTTCGGTTAGAACTTTGGTATAACTTTTGGAATGGATTGAGATTTTGAGAGAGATAAAATCTATTTCGTTTTTCTTAACTAGAACAAGATATATTGGCCATTCTGAATAGAACATAATGAAATTGACAACAGGTTGATTTCGAGTTTTGAGATGATTTTATGGTTTTTTGAGGCCATGTATAGGCCCAATAATTGCTTGGCCTTTTTTTTTTAAAAAAAAAATTAATGTATTTTCTTATATTTTTTTCAAATTTTTTTTATCTATATTTAAATTAATATCACTTCTCTCTTTTATTTTGTTTATATTACCTCTTTTAAATGATAATTATTTTTTAATTATTTTATATGTATTTAATTTTTGAATGAATTTTTCTTATTCATCTATATATATATATATATATATTTTATCTTTTATATAGATGAACTTTATTTATGAAAATAAAAATTTTTATTTCTAAATAATATTTATAATATATGCATCCTTGCATAATAATTTTTTCGTTTTATTTTATTCAATCAATTTATTATGTATTTTTATTTTTATTACTGTTTGATTGATTAAAAAATTATTTTAATAAACAAATATAACAAACACTTATCTCTCGATTTTTCTAATTTTATTTTTAGTTATTATTTATAATTTTTTTATTTATTAACATAAATAGTTCTTAATTTATTTGATTATATATACTCATAAACTTTTTTATTATAACTTAGAATATTTTTAACCACAAAAATATATCAAAAAATTGTATATATAATTTTTTATATATAAAAATGTAATTTGACCCCTAATAAAACACAAATTAAATAACTAGTATAAATATAATTCATGAATACTAAATTTTGTATTATAAGAATAAAAGTACAGCCCTGAAATTCATAAGAGCACCTGAAGTGAATATTTTTAAAAATCATAAAGTTTTGGGAAGGATAGGTGTACGGGGAATTGCAATTAGCTACTCCTGTAATGTAATAATATCATCCCATAAATTCACTGTAAACTGAAAATGAAGGGAGTTTTACTGTATTTCATCTCATAAATTACTATTTATTAAAATAGTGATTTGTTTTACTTTTTTTTTTTGAATTGTTTTTAATTAATTTTTTTTTTATTTAATGTCATCCTTTAATATTAATTTTTTTCTATTTAATTATCACACTCTTATGACATGAA
Organism: Populus alba; assembly: GCF_005239225.2. Taxonomy (NCBI): domain Eukaryota; kingdom Viridiplantae; phylum Streptophyta; class Magnoliopsida; order Malpighiales; family Salicaceae; genus Populus; species Populus alba. The sequence continues at coordinate 13,504,013 of NC_133288.1, forward strand.
TCCTAAATCTGAGAGGTTAATATAGTTTGGTAGGTTAATCTAGTTGACTCATATTTTTTTTTATTGTTTTTTCAATTTTTTTCTGTTAATATTGATTTGATTGAGAATTAAATTTCATGATTTATTTTGTTTACTTTTCATTAGGTTATTTTAATCTCATAATCCGAAAATAGTGTTTAACAGGTTAATCTAAGTTACCTCGAGTTGTTTTCTATGTCTTTTATTTAATTTTATTGTTCAACATTGGGGTGGTTGAGAATTGAGTTTCATAATTTGTTTTAATTTGCTTTTTATGAGAATATCTTAGTCTTAAGATTACGGTCAAGAATTTTGGCATTTTAACCCTGGTTAAATCATGCCATTTTTTTTTAAGAGGTTATATTGGTCTCATGATCTAGATCACGAGTCCTTCAACATTGGACTTGTTTTTTTATTGGAATGTCCCCGTCTGATGAATCAAGTCATGAGTTTAGTAGGTTAATCAAATTGACTCATTTTCTCTCTCTCTTTTTTTTAATTGATTTTTTTAAATTTTTTTAATTAATATTATGTTTGATTGAAAATTAGGTTTGATAATTTGTTTCAGTTTGTTTTTTATTAAGTTATCCTGATCTCATGACTTGGTAGTGCTTAACAATTAACTCGGGTTGACTTAACTTATTTTTTATGTTATTTTTAATTAAAATTTTTACAAATTTTATCGTTCAACATTTGGTCTAACAGGAAAAATTACGAATTAAGCTTTATAATTTGTTTTAACTTTCTCTCTATGAGGTTATTTCAGTATTAAAACCAAAGTTGCAGATTTAACAGGTTAACCCAGGTAAAATTATGTCATTTTTTATATTTTTCTATGATATTATCTTAATTTCTTTTTTAATCTCATTCTTTAATATTGAGCTAATTGGAGATTGAAATTCATAATTTGTTTTGATTTATTTTTCATGGGGTTATCTCGGTCTTATAATCTGGATTGCAAGTTTATCATATTAACCAGAATCATTTTTTAGGTTCTTTTTTTAATTTTATCACTCAATATTGGGCTAATTGGAAATTAGACTTCATAATTTATCTTCATTTGTTTTTTATAGGGTTATCTTAATTTTATAATCCGGGTCATGAATTTGATATATTAACCCAGATTGTTCAAAGTCAATCCAACATATCATTATTTTAATATTAAAAAAGAAATCATCTTAAAAATTTTATTTCATCAAGTATTATTTTACAAATTATATGAGTTTTGAGTAAGTAAAATCAATTAAATTGCATTGAGTAAATCTTTTATGTGATTTTTTTTTTGTAGAAAAAAAACATTAACAATATTTAAATAATATTTTTATATTGAAGAAAAAATTTACTTAATTAACTTCATCAGTCAAACATGTAGTCTTAAGTAACGGGACATAAAATGCTTGCCGTTGCAAAGACTTCGTTATCGTGTTTGATTAATTAGTTGAAGACACTCTCATCCCCGTTAGGCGCATATTACAGCAGTTGAGTCGTCGCCCAGCGAAACACAACACGCATGTCGCGCGCGTTAGCAAAGGATGAGGCCAGAGAGGCGGCAAAGCGCCACATAAATCTGTATAGTAAACTGTAAAAGATTAAAAAATTAGAGTCCCCAATAAAGAATTCCACAAAATCCAGAAACGGACAACACCATTGGACCACGTCGGCACGTTAGCGGAATTCCAACCATTTTAGCAAACTCCAAAAATCTCCCTCACAGAGAAGTAGTTTCAGTTCATCCTTTACTTCTCATAGAAAGTGCAGAGAAACTTAACAACTGGTTGCTTCAATTAGGTATCCAATTCCTCTACTCTTCTCCTTACTTTTCCACTAAATTCTCCCGGAAAATGTTATTGTTTGTTTCCTGGTAAAAACACAAAGTTGTAGGTTGGATTTTGATTAGGTTGTAGATTTTTTTATGCTTTTCTTTTTGTGCTTGCCTGCAGAGAAAGTAGTGGAAAGAAGGAAAATTGAAGCCTCTCTTAAAATAATAAGCAGTAATTCAATTCCTGTTACATTAGGTTTAAAGTTGAGTTATATTTCAATTGTTTAGCAACTAAATCTGTTAGATCCAAATTTCATGTTTGTAATTTCTGAGATAGCTTCTGTTTTGTTCATGCACTGAAAGTTTGATCTTGTTTTGATCCTGGCAGGTGTCAATAATTGTTTGTTTTGTACAGTGATACCTATTTGATCTCTGTACACAACTGTTAAACATAGTCTAGGTTAGGGTTTCTAAGGTAAAAGAGTTTGAAAATACTGAGCAACTTGCTGTGGCAACTTCAACTTTGAATTTGAGTATGATTCGTGTTAGTTCTATACAATTTTCTCATGAATTAAGGGTTCACAATAGTCATGGGTGCAGTAATCAACACACTGTAAGTAATTATCATTATTATTATTTTTTTAAACATTTTAATATGAAGTCAAATAAGCAAATGCAAAACTGAACTTTACATGGTCTGTTTTCCATTTTATATTTCCCTGTTTTTCACAGAGTGCAATCAGAAAGAGCAGAGTACAGTTGATTAATGTCAATCCTTCTTCTCAATTTCTGGTATGTGCTCGTGTGGATTTGAAAAGTTTATCTGTTATACTTTTCACGTTCGTAGAAGCAATGCCTCACAATTACTAGTCTTTGTGCATGGTGTTTTTTTCTTCTTACATTTCTGATCTCGTTCTGCCCATGAAGATTATTGGTGCTACCATTTTTTTTCTCACTAAGTCACTATGCATCGCATTTTCTTTTATGATGAGTTTTATTTAGTGTGCAAGCAGAGTCTGATACCATCGAATTTGTGTGATTTGCATGTTTAGCGACAGGATCCTTGGAGTCTCCATCTTCAAAACTGCATACATAGGTCACTGAGTCCTGTACCTTCCAGATGTAATGTGTTCCTTTGCCGATCTGTTCTAACACCAGGTGAAGGAAATGGGATTCCTGTTCTGAAATCTGCAGCCATGGCCTTGACAAGGTATATTCACATGTCATTCACTTTCTTTGTGTGTCCCTGCAATATAAGATAATAGTCACTGCTGGGATTTCAATGAATAATTTTGCACTCTTTATTGATATGAAATCAAGTTTATATACACAAATTCTAGAATCCTAATTTAGGTAGGGTATGGTTGTTTAGGCTAAATCTATGCTATAGTAACATAGGACAACTACTTGGATGGATATTTGTAGCATTATAGATTGCAAGATAATAACAGAGGATACAACATGATTTTAGGCACATGCTAGATGTGCTTTGTTGAAGTTTGATTCTGAACCATACAATCTTCCTTTATATACCCCTGCAAGATTGCGCTTTCATCAGCAAGACCAATCTTGTTACATAATATTTTTGTATGCTCTCTAGACAATGGCTTAGTCAACAGGTCAACCAATTGATCTTGTGTATGAACATGACAGACTTGTAGTTGACCTTGTTCAACTAAATCTTGTACCAAATAAAGATCAATTTGAATATGTTTCATACAAGAATGATTCATTAGATTGAGGCTTATATGTGTAGCACCAAGATTGTCACAAAAGTTGTGGTGTTGTTTTGAGTATTAAGCCAAGTTCAATGAAGAGATTGAGAAGCCACATAGTTTCGGAGGTTGCATTTGCAAGCACTCGGTATTCAACCTTCATGAAAGATTGTGCAACAACTCTTTGTTTCTTTGAACTCCAGGATATTAGAGTTGATCCTAGAAAGCAAATGTATGTAGAAATGGAATTCTAATCATCAATATTGTCAGCCTCGTTAGCATCAGAGAAGGTTTTTAAAATAGGTGCACCAACTTTTGTAATCTGTATATCATGAAAAACAATTTGTTTCAAATAACGAAGAAGCTTTTTGGTTGCTTCTCAGTGAATTTGTGTTGGCTTGTGCATAAATTGAGAGAGCTTGTTCATTACGAAAAAGATATCTGGATGCGTCGAAAAAAGATACCGAAGACTTCCAATAATTTGATGAAATTCTGAACTGTTTATAGAAGCAGTGCCATCAACCATTTTAAGAGATTGACTTGTTGATAGTGGAGTAGAGATATCTTTCACACCATCCATATTAGTATTGGAAAAGAGATCACAAACATATTTATGTCGATAAGAATAGCCTGCTCGAGTAGGTATGACTTCAACCCCTAAGAAAAAATGAGCGTCATTGGCACTTAGTTGCTTGATAATAAAGGTCACAAAAGTAGAATCATTGCCTGCATCACAAGATCATCAATGTGTAAACCAAGAAATAACAAGTGATAAAGTCTTGATTTTAGATAAACAATGAGGAGTCTTGCTTTGGAATTGGGAAAACTAAGATGAAGAAAGGTATTTTTGAGAGCTATAAACTAAGCCTGTGGAACTTGTTTCAGCCTATAGATGGTTTTTCACAATTTATAGACATTGTTAGGTTTTGACAAATCTTTAAACCCCAAGGGGTGCACCATATAAACTGTTTCACTTAATTCCCCATTTAAAGAACATTATGAACATCCATTTGCCTCAACTTCTATCCATTCATAACAATAATAACCATAATTGTTAGCTAAATGTTTCCTTATAATCCAAACTATGTCTTTGATTGTAGCCTTTTGCGACAAGTTGTGCTTTGAACCTATCTACTCTACTAACCCATCAACTTTTCTTTTTATTTTGAACACCCACTTGCATCCCACTGCACTAGCATGTAGGGAACTAAGTCCCAAGTACCATGTCTTGTGAGTGCAGTGAGCTCACTATATATGGCCTCACGCCACTAAGGGTGAGATATAACCCGACTAGAGGTGATCATTTTTGGTTCGGTTTGGTTTTTACCTAAAAAAATAACCAAACCGAATTCTTTTTTTAAAAACCAAAATCGGTTTAAACCAACCGGTTTCGGTTCGGTTATTTTAGAACAAAAACTGAAACCCAACCGATTGATTTCAGTTTGATTTAGTTTTTGGTTTGGTTATTTTATATTAAAAACCAAAAACTATATTAATTTTTAGTGTTTTTTTTTTTTTTTTTTTTTTTTTAACTTCTAATGGGTTTGGTTTTGGTTTAGCAATTAATTTCGATTCGGTTCAGTTTAGTTTTTCGGTTTCAGGCTTATGAAACCGAAACCGAATTGGTTGGTTTTTTTAAATATTCTAATTTGTTTAATCGGTTTTTTTTCACGGTTCGGTTTTTTCGGTTAATTTTTTTTCCGATTTAATTGATTTTTCAGTTTTTTTGCTCACCCCTAGACCTGACTCATACTGGTTGGTTCAATGGTCTTAGGAAGAGGGGTTTGGATACAAAATTGAGTTGTTTGGGTATGAAAATTTGGTTCATGGATTTGGTTTTCATTTGATGAACTCTTTAGGTTTGGATAGGCTGACCTAGATTGTTTTCAACAGATGATTCATGTGAAATCAAAGGCATCAAAGAGTGAGAAACATTGAAATTTTTAGATGCATTAGAATCAAGATTTGATTCTTGAGAATCTTGACCTAGGTTATTTGGGAAATGAAAAGATTGTAAAGAATTAAAGTTACCGAGGTTACTTGAAGAGGACGCAGCAATGGCAAGGAAACCTTTCTAAGGCTCTGATGACAACAATGAGACAAGAGATGATGGTGCTGGTGGCTTATGGATATCTAAAAAGTAGAGGAAGATGTCTGAGTTGTTGGTTTGGACTGATTGTGCAAAGAAGACAAGTGGATTTGATTTGTGAATTTCATCAAATAAGACATGACATGAGATAATACATTTTTTGAGCATGGGTTCTAGACACATGCATTTTAGGTTTGTGAATCTCCAAGGAAAATACATGGTTTGGACTTGGGCTGCCTTTTATGAGAGTTATAGGCTTGTGTGAGTGAATAACAAAGGCATCCAAATTTTTTTAATTTGAGGTATTTGGGCTTCTGGCCATAAAGGTTTTCAGAAGTGATGTAAGTTGTTTGTTTATAAATAAGGTTGTTTAAAATGCGTGTGGCCAAATATAAAGGATCAAGAGAAGTATCATGAAGAAGTGTAAGGGTTATTTCAACAAGATGTCAATGTCTACATTCAAAGACACCATTTTGTTGTGAGGTGTGAGGGGTAGTGGTGTAATGATAGGTCCCATTGTCAGAATAAAGTGTTTTGATTTTTGTTTGAAACCGTGTTTCAATAAATTTTTTTAAATGTGGAAAAATACTAGAAACATGAAATTTATTAACTATTAGATAAAACCACATATATTTAGTATAATGATCAACAAAAAAGAAGATAATATCAGGATCCATCAATTCCAGTATAAGTAGTTGGTCCCTAAACATCAATATAAATTAGTTCAAGTGGATCATGACTTTGGAGACTAGTTGCATGGAAATGTTGTTGATGTGCTTTGTCGATGGAGCATGAGCTATATAATGAGAACAATTTTTGTGATGTGATTGAAAGGGAAAAATTCTTAACAAGATCGTGGACTATTTTGAGTGATGGATGTCCAAGATGCTTATCTCCACAAAAATATTATTTTGTTTAGTTAGATGATGAACAAAGACCAAGCAAAGATTTGGAATGTAGAGTATCATATTGTATAAAGGTTTGTTTAGGAAAATGTAAGGCCAGTGAACTACCAGTGTGTCAGCAATCCAAACCTAAACCATTACCTAGAATTACTTCATCAGTGCTATCATATTCCAAGCGAGTAGACAAATTTGCTATATCACTCATGATATTGTGTGAAGCACCCGAATCAAGAAGCCAAGTTTTTTCCTTTTCAATAGATGTCTTAGCACAATTAATAGTTACAACAAGACAACTATTAGCTGGCTATATGGCCCAACTAGTCACAAATTTGACATTCGGGTTGATAGCACCGGTTGAATTTGTTGGGCTTGTTTGAACTATTGTGAAACCAACAACCATCTTGCTGTAAATTATTCTGAGACTAGGTTGAGTTGAGCCTGTCAGGATGCTGTGGTCCATTAGATCTACGAAACTTTGCAAAATTGCCTCTATAGGAACCTTGTTTCATTTAGTTTGTGTAGTTGGCAGTTACAACAAATTGCCCAATTGCTGTGTTGAAGCCTCCAAACACCACAGGTAGGTCTCATGATGCCAATGATGTTTCTTGTCCATGGATTGGTGCAGTTATTTCCTTGAAACCAGGCCCTAATTCATTCAGAATAGAGAGGGTTTGGTCATCATCTGAAATTGAATGGTCAATAATAGTGATTTCATTAGCCTATGCTTCACAACATGCATATAAAATAATCTGTAATCAATCTATTCCCACACTGAATCAAGGTAAGCTCCTCGTTTAATTGCATAACCCGTATTCTTGAGCAACTAGCATATAAGGTGTTGAGTTTTTTCCAAGCTTGATGAAAAGTTTTTGTTGTGGCTATAAGAGGAGCAATTGTGGGAGATGTAGAGGATAGGATGCCACTCAAAATAAGTTTGTCATGTCTAACCCAATGGGTTTTGTTAAGATCGACAATTGAGGTATCATCGCGTGAAGGATACAAAGTAGCACCATTTACATAGTCAAGTAAATCGTACCAAAGAGAAGTGCTTTAAATTGAGCATACCATTAAGGGAAGGTGGATGGAGTCAATTTTTCTTTGATTTGGATAGTGATATTTAGAGCAATAAGGAGTTTATTAGTATTTGAAAAAGGTTGGGTGTTAAGACTAAGGGATTGACTTTGATATGAAGGCGAAGACATAGTTAGAAATGGGATTGTTGGCTCGTGAGAAATTTGTGGCTTCGATACCATATAAGATAATAGTCACTGCTGGGACCTCAATGAATAATTTTCCACTCTCTATTGATATGAAATCGAGTTTATATGCACAACTTCTAGAATTCTAATATAGGTAGAATACAATTGTTTAGGCTAAACCTGTGCTATAATAATAAAGGACAACTACTTGGATGGATATTGTGTAGTATTTACAGATTGCAAGATAATAACAGAATATACAACATGATTTTAGGCTAGATGTGCTTTGTTGAAGCTTGATTCTAATGCATACAATCTTCCTTTATATGCAGAACATTAGTTCAAATAGGGTGACTGAAATTCCATTACCCATATTCACATGTTAATGTAAGTGCTGTGTTAAAATTAATCCAGAGTAATCTCATACTGCCTGCAATGAGTGAGGAATTTAATGCTCAATTTGCAATATTTCCATTGGATGCAAGTTTGTGAGAATAACTCCTAGGATTTATTTTCAATAGCAGCTGCAATAGTTTCCCGTCAGCTACTTTGGCAAGATATGATGTTTTCTTATGAGAAGAGTGTGCTGATGTGGTTAATCTTGACCTGGTTGAACAACTAGTTGTTCAATCAAGGTTCCCAGCCTGACTGGACTAATTCCAGTTCCTCTGTAAGTCCTGAGTCCTCATGGATCTTTGTAGACAAATAATATTATGCCTTGTCTGCAGGCTTCTTGATGTCTTTATTGAACTATTGATGTTTGAATATAGGGTTATCCAAGCTTATAGTGTCAATGGTGATATTTCACCATGAAACTTTTTTTGAATTTTAGATAAAAACTACGAGTTGCTTATTTTGTAAATCACTGATACTAATTTGTAGAGTACTTATTGGGTGCATATAATTTTTCTTAATGTCATAGAAACTTTAATTGTATGACTATCTTATCCTTTTCCTTGATCAATCATTATGCTCTAAATTTTATCCCCTTTTCAGTGGTAATAGCTTAAATTTGTGTTTTGCATTTGATATTTGAATTCACAAATGAATTTGAATATCAAATGAACTGCGATCAACCGTAATTAACACAAACAAACATTCACATCTTTAACGATAATTTTCATGCCACTTTTTGTGCAATGCTTCATCCCACCCCTACCCCCAACCTCCTCTTATAGAACATGTTATTTTGAAAGAATTCTTTTTAACACGCTTTTGGTGCATCATCCAGGTCCTATGATGTTTTTTGTGGAACTACTCTGGTGCTTAAATTGATCCCGGCAGTTTGTATCATTGCTTTTGCTGCATGGGGTCTTGACCCTCTAATGTGTTTGGGGAGGGCTGTATTTCTCCATGTATTCATTCTATTACTATTCTACATGCCTTTTCCTTTAACTGGGGGTCTAATGACCCCTTAATCCAGTATCACTGTTCCAAACATATAAATCCAGACTCTCCTTTCTGGCAATTTCCTGCAGAAATCTGATAGTAGTTGGAAGAAGAGTAGAACGTATTTGGTCATGACTTCTTATCTTCAACCTTTGCTGCTCTGGACTGGAGCAATGCTCATCTGCAGGTATTCGGAAGAAGCTGTGTTAATTCTTTGCCAGACGCAGTTCCTACTATTCAGTTAGCATTAACTGTAGCCTGTATATTTCAGAGCTCTAGATGTAGTAGTTCTACCATCAGAAGCAAGCCAAGCTGTGAAACTACGACTTCTAAATTTTGTACGTTCGTTATCAACTGTTGTGGCATTTGCTTATTGTTTGTCCAGGTATGTTTAGTTGGTTCCCATACCTGTCTTTATCACTTATATACATTCATAGTTTGACTAGAATTTGTCAAATACTTGACCTCTGGTTGATGGTTCACTGCTAGTTCTTTCACTTCCATCATTCACTTCACAACCTATTTTTTATTTTAGTTTCTGGTTACACATATTGGTCTCTGTTTTTTTTTTTTTTTTGGTGAACACATTGTTCATGTTATTTACTTTCAAGCTTGAAGTGCTGTTGGCTTTCATCAGGTTTTGATGGTATGCTATCGTTCTTTCACTAGTTGTAGGTTGTTGATTGTCCTAGTATTTTGTTTTTCAATCTCATATGAGGACATGGAATTATGTTTTCAAATTATGGCCATTTTTTTCTTTTACAGCTTGATTCAACAGGCACAAAAATTCTTCACAGAGACAAATGACTCCAGTGATGCTAGAAATGTATGTTAATCATGACTTTTAAAGTTTGCTGCTATATTTAACATCTTTACCAGTGCTGTGGTTCTCTGGAACTTTTAGTGGAGAAGTTAATATTTTCATTGTGGAACTCTTGGAAAAGAATTGATTAAATGTGGTTACCAACACAGAGACTGCTCAGAATGCTAGGGAAGTCTTGTGCTCTATCATTTCCTTCTTGAATTGATCTAGTATTTAATTTTAGGAATCAGTGAGATCCAATTTGTTGCCAGATGGCAATGTATCTCAAGCGAGAACATAAGCTCTACTTTTACTGAGTTCCCATAATAACCAGCTGAAGCTTCTTATATTTCATTCAAAGTTATGATACTGATTATGCGATAATTTCCAAATGTTGGATTGCTTTGCCAATCTCTTGAAAGCAATGACGTTTTAAAGCACATCATGTTTGGATTGTTTTTAGGAAGCATCTCAGTGTTATGTTTGATTCATTTGTTTTGTCCAAAGTTTTTGCTCTAGGAGTCGTGTGATTATAAATCTAGCTATTTTGAGTCGCTTGGGATTTAAGTGTGAATAAAGCAGTTCCTTTTGTTTTGGCAGATGGGCTTTAGTTTTGCTGGAAAAGCTGTTCATTCTGCAGTCTGGATTGCTGCTGTGTCACTGTTCATGGAATTGCTAGGCTTCTCTACTCAAAAGTGGCTAACAGCTGGAGGCCTTGGTACAGTGTTGCTCACCCTTGCTGGCCGAGAGGTAAATTATGGCTTACTAGTCATATCGTTGTGATGACTTGCTGCAGTTTTAAAATCATTCATTGTGGTTTCTAATGTTGAACATACATCATGCTAAGCGGATTTTCATTTACGTGGTTGGTTTGTGCATTCAGATATTTACAAATTTCCTTTCAAGTGTAATGATCCATGCAACACGGCCATTTGTTTTGAATGAATGGATTCAGACAAAAATTGAAGGCTATGAAGTTTCTGGTACTGTTGAGGTTTGTCTTTTTTTCCTTCCTCTCATTGTAAAACGAGAAACCAGCCAGAACATATCATGTATTCCCTTCTTCAGTTAGCTTCATATGAACTGAATAGGAATCAATAATCTGGTTCTTTTCTGTAAAAGAGAAGAAACCGAATTATTGGCTCTTTAACCATTTATGGTTCTATATCTAGTTAATCTCTCATGTTGTTCCAGCATGTGGGCTGGTGGTCTCCAACAATTATAAGAGGTGATGATCGCGAAGCTGTTCACATTCCAAACCACAAATTCAATGTGAGTGTTGTGAGAAATCTTAGCCAGAAGACTCATTGGCGCATCAAGACCCACTTTGCCATCAGTCACTTGGATGTCATTAAAATTAATGTGAGGAGCAAACTAGTTCACTTGCTTGTAAATATTAGTTACCATCCAGTACTTTTTGTTGCTTCTTTCGCCTGAAAGGAGGATACATGTTAGGCCCTGCGTTTTCTAAATGCAGAATATTGTAGCTGATATGCGTAAAGTTTTGGCAAAAAATCCACAAATTGAGCAGCAAAGGTTGCACAGAAGAGTTTTCCTGGATAATATCAATCCAGAGAATCAGGCTCTTATGGTAAGGCTTTAATTGCCATTATACTTTTTTAGAATTGAGATTCTTGCACCTGCTTTTATGAAAGCCTTACAAGAAACGAGAACTCATTTCCTTGGCACTCTATTTGATTAATTTTTCTTTGCTAGGGAAATTTCTCCATTTGTCATGTATATACAGTTTATAGTGTGTCAAGCTCATGAAGTGTGGTGACTTGAGTTTTTGGACTTTATCAGTTTGCATCAATCCTTTTGAAATGATGTGTCTACTGGCTCATTAATGTCTACCAGTTGGTGAGTCATGTACACCATAAGCATGAGAACAATAAATAAGGCTTCAGTTTCCTAGATCACAATTATGAGTCAATTGAAATATACAATTTTTGTTCTTTCAATAAAGAAATCTTTAGATCTCTTACATCTAGAATTTGATTTTTCTGGATGCAAACCATTGTAAGTTACATTTTTAAAGGCGTCTGGTTCGCCATATCTTCCAGAAGTCTGATGTTTTCTTTTGGATATCTCAACAGTGTGCACTTTGTTGAATGTGTAACATTTTTTTACAGCAAATACAATATTAGCTTTTCTTCCACATTATAATGTTTTTCTGTTGCAGATTTTGGTATCATGCTTTGTGAAAACCTCACATTTTGAAGAGTACCTATGCATAAAGGTAAGACTAATTTTTGATAAATACTTAATGTGATTGATCAGATATAAAAGGATATGATGACAGAAGATTTATTTCCGTTGCTATTGTTAATATTTACCCCGTTGTATCTGAGTTGTCCCTATAGAGCCTTGCCGTGCTGTGATTGTATGTCTATTACCGAAGGATAGATGACAAAAATTCTAAACAAACTCTCAGAATTTTAATGTTGCTCTGAAAGCTTTTGCACACCAACAAGCTCATTGTTTGGAATGTTGAGAGACCATAAATAGTAAAATAACGGCAGAGCCACTCAATTCCTAGTACCCATCTGTTATTGGCCATCTTTTTCTTGACGTAATAACATTTGCAACGACGTAGATTATTTTATTAATTTTTATGGATGAATGATTAACCTCGTTGGATAGGGTGTTTAGACTGGTGATCTGCTCAATCTTAACACTTGAAGCAAAACTGACTTGTTATTGTAAATGGATTGATACAGGAAGCAGTACTCTTGGATCTTCTTAGAGTAATTAGTCATCATCGTGCTCGGCTTGCCACACCTATTCGTACAGTACAGAAAATATACGGTGAGGCTGATTTGGAGAATGTGCCATTTTCTGACTCTATTTTCACACGTTCTGGAGCTACTGCTAGCAGTCCGTTATTGTTAATTGAGCCCTTTTATAAAATTAATGGCGAAGATAAAGTTAAAGCTTCACATCGTCCACTTCATGCTAATGAGGAAAAAGATGCAAAGGTTGAAGCAGCTCTGGTATCTGAATTCAAAGCAGATACCAAGGCAGGATCAACGCCAATTGTTGACTCGAAAAGAGAGAAGGTGATCACAAAATCTACTTCCAACTCCAGCACAAACTCTAAAGTCTCAGCTGTCTTGGCATCCAATCCTCAACTTATCAGTTCAATGCCTGATAATTCAGTTCAACACGATTCTGGAGCACAGCAGTCTAATGGAAGTATGGGAGATGGATGGAAGGAGACAATGGGGCAAAATTCTGAAGGCACAACCTCCAAGGGAGCAACACCTGAGAGGTCTTCAGTTGCTGACCCAGAATCTGGAATTGAAAGAACTGGGAGTCCTGTCATTTCTCAGGCCAAGCAAGATATTGAGAGATCTGTTGCATCACCATCAGTGACCAGGCCTTCTTTGGAGGAGAACCTTATTCTCGGTGTTGCTCTGGAGGGCTCAAAACGAACTCTTCCAATTGAGGAAGAAATGGATCCATCTCCTTTCCCTTTAGAATCGAAGGAATTGGCTGCCTGCCGAAATGGAGGAGCACCTCCTGGTAAGGATAAAAAGGACAGCCAGGACAATTCCTAGCACCTCACAAAGTGATTAGTACGATGATGATGATCAAATGCTAGGTGTGGAATGTGCCTCCTAACCATTAAATTTATGCAAGAACGCGGCAGCTGTGTTTTTAAAGCTGGCGCCTTGCAGTCAAGTGTACTAGCCTGTATGTGTAAATAATTAATTATCAAATTGGAACTTGCGGGCTAATCAGGAGATTCAGAGCAACCGCCGAAAAATGGAGAAAGAAAAAGGGAATAGGTCTACGTGGAATCTGTTTACCATGGATTTTCGCTTGATGTTTTAGTTAAATTAAAGAACTATTCAACTTTTCTAAAATATCATCTTCACAATGGATGGAGATGTTTGGGAATTGGATTTTGTGTATCTTGCTTGCTGACCAATGATCTCAAGCAATCACGGTTTCTTAATGTAAACAAAGATTATCTCTTGTTTTTGGTCGCTATACGCAAGTAACACAAATTTGTGGTTTGGTTGCGCTGTTCATTCCTCTGGGTTTTTTTTTTAACGAGTTTAGGGTGCTTGTCAATCACTCACGTGTCACTAATTTTTATGAAAGTTGTAAATTTCATGAATTAATAAACTTTTGAAAAAACAAGGAAAAAATAAACAAAATGAAATGAATGCTTTTTTTTTTTTTTTTTAAAGAAAGAAGAAATGTAAAACTTGAAAGAGTTTTCAAAAATATTTTTTTTCCATGAGGAACACATGTACTTAAATTTTTAATTTCAGAAAAATATATTACATTTTGTTTATTATTATTATTTTTTACAAAAATAAGGGAAGTGATACAAAAGTTAAAAGAGTCAACTTATTGATGAATGAATGAGAGACAGTCTCTTAAAAAATTTTAAAAGTCAAACTTAAAAACAAAATGGAGAGGATGGTGGACGGTGCCACCGTATTCAAATGTACCGTGTACCACAGAGGTCATCTCTTTACCAAAACGACTAAACAATTCATTCAAATGGCCGCCTGGTATGTGTATTAATTATGGATCATAATTCGCTGAATTCCCACTCTGGCTCTTCATATTTATCGACTGAAATTGCATGGAACAACATATCGGTTGGCTAAATTGAAACCACCAACCATTTCTCTTACAATATGATGACCGGATGCTCTCCTTCATCATAAGCTCGACAAAATCTGAAATTAAATCAGATCTAAACATAATTAGTATGCACAAGCCACAAACAGATAGATAGTTTGCCAATGCTTACAAAAATGCATTCTCAAAATGTTGTACCCATCCCAGTTATGACTGACGTACAATCAGGGATAGCGACTTCTGCTTCTTTCTCAACCTGATCTGGCCCTTGTCTACTTTTCTGGCCACTCCGTGCTCTTGCTCAGGAAAAGCGAGCCCACCATCACCATGCTTGCTCTTGTGGTCTTCAAGTTTAGGCAAGTTTTACGAGTAGAAGTAACATGTTATCTTATGGTCTCCAAAACTCATACTGCCCCACAACATAAAATCCAAATTTATGCATCATGGTTAAATGCTATTTGCGGTCCTGCACAAGTTTCTTTCGCCAGGGACATTAGACACGATTCAGAGCGTTGGATCTAACAATTACACGTACCCCATGAAAATTAATGATATGAGGATAGTACTTAATAACCTTCGATGATCTTACAGAAAATACTTTTGTTTTATTTAATAAAAAATGCTTATAAATAAATAAAAATCAACATATCCTTTCTTCTTACCAAAGCATTGTGCATGTTTCCAGGAGAAGCAGATATAAAGACGTCACTCTGCAAACTCACAAAATAGTCAACTGCGGCCAGCAAGGAAGCCTTGCCGTTAACCTTCGCCAGTTCCTCTGCGGAGGCAAGGCTCTTTTTATCATCCATAAAGGGGAATAACCGATTATTATTATTATTATTATTATTTAATTTTAAGTAGAGATCCTTGTTTAACACCACCGTAAACCTGAAAATGACATTCCGCCAACTGTCAAGTTCTCACAGGAGAGGAAAGTCTATTTTTCACCAAGGTAATTGATGAACAACATTATAACAATAGCTAAAACTGCTATTGTTCCACTACATGAGTTTACAATAAAATGCTGAGTTAATTTTTTTTTTTTAATTTGATTTTTTTTTTTTAATTACAAATCTTACACGTTTCTAGCACAATACTAAGGGGCGTTTGTTTGATTAGTTTTTTGAAAATTATATTCTAAATTTTTTTATGTTTATTTATAATTAGAAAAGTTGATTAAAAAAATACTTTCTAGTCAAAGAAAAATTTAGCTTGATTTCTAAAAAAAATATATATTTTTTAAATTTTAGACGGAATACACTTTTTGAAAGTTGTGAAAATTTTAGAAATATCATATTTATTTATTGATTATATCAAATCTGATCCTCAAACTTTTAAAATTGCTATATTTATTTTGTTTTAAATATTTTTTTTTTAATCTCATCCCTTAGAATTTAATTTTTATATTAACTTTGATCCTCATTTTTATAATTGTTATTTTCTTTTTCTTTATTATTTTTTAATTGAAATTTTTAATCTATCAAATTTAGTCCTTATTCTTTTGATTGATACTTATTTTGTTTGAAATAATTTATGAAATGATAATTATTATTATTTTAATTTCTTCATCTTTTAATTTTTTTATTTGTTAGATTTGATATCTATTATTTTGATTATTATTTATTTTATTTGAGATAATTTATGAAATTATATATTTTTTTTAATTTCATTATTATTCAACTTTTTAATTTGTAAGATTTGTTTGTTATTATTTTAATAAACTTGAAAAAAATAAAATATTAAAAAGTTATTTTTCAGCTTATTTTTTATGATATAATAAAATACTGAAAAGTGTTTTCCAACTTATTTTTTATTTAATTACCAAATATTTAAAAAAAAATCAATTTTCTATAATTTATTATTTTTTAAATTCATTTTTTTTTTAAAATAGCAAATAAATAAGGTCTAACTTGCGAGTCCTGAAATGCAATATCAAACTTCCAATTTTCGAGTGAGAAGGTACAATACTAACCTATGTGACGCCAGCTACAGACGGGTGCTATTGCTAAAGCCCAAAGCTGCTAGCAGCAATCCAAACTCTTCCCTGCCTAGGCACTTGACGGAATTTTGCTAGAGCAAGTCTTTCAGCTTTATCCCCACCAAATCACATGATGAATCATGAGCAAGTCTTCAATCTTTATATATATATATATATATATATATATATATATATATGCTTGACCGCTTTTTATGATCGGCTTGTTTTAACTTGCAAGTGCACGAGTGTGCGATGTAGAAATTAACTCGGTAAGATCGAGGTCATATCCACAGAGAGCTAGATTTGGAAATTAAGCTAGGTAACAAAAAAACTCGAGAGAAATTAAATTAACAATAACTTGGTTGAAAATAATTGATGGATTTGTTTTCAAAGATGAAAACGTGCAAAAAGATTTTAAAAGACAAGAAAAAGTAAGTCTTGGTCCAAATCAATTTTAATGGTGATGTATTGGTGATTTCTTCAATATATATAAGATAACTCAACCTAATATCAACGATGGTGATATTAGATCGGAAGATATTACAATGAAGTTTAAAAAGATGAAGATTGATTATTGCTTAAGAATAAACAAGTACTTTCATATTAAGTAAGACATTGAATCAAGCAATCTCTATACCAAAACTAATGTTTGTGTATAAAAATTCAAGATTATAACATTACCTAAATGATTTCTAAAATTTCTTTGCAATAATAAAACATTCATGAAGAAAATGAGAAGATAAACATTAAGATTCATTCATATCTTAAAGAACTCACCTCAATCACCATCATCCTTGATTTGGATCCAAGAAAGAGATTAGCCAACCATGATTATATATAAGAACACTTTAATAAACATGAAATAAATTGAATCAAATTGAAATAATAAGTTTTACAAACTAAAGAACCAAAATCTACAAAGAAGAACACAACAAAATTTCAGTAAAAATTCAAACACAAATCTGACTCTAACTTTGGACAGAAATTAGACCCTCTTAGAAGCCTCCTTTGGAGATGTCTATTAGATACATATTTATAGGAAATTATGTTAGCTTGCCATATCATTAAAGAAAAGCTCATTTGAACATCTAAGTCAAAAGTTATGGGTAAAACACTGAAAGATGTTCTGGAAAATCAAATCAGGCCAGCTTGGAGAACACTTTGGTGCACGTTTTTCTTCCTCCTTTATGAGCTGTCTCTTTCTTCTTTTTGACCCAAAATAATGTCACAATGTCCCCTCCAGCTTTCCATTCATGTGCTTTCCCTTTTGGATCAATGAATTACCCAAAATAAATCAAATGTTATTTGTTGTGTGGACATGTAAGATCATGGATTGTGCTTGGGCTTATTTGGAGCTGATTTGGGGCTGAATTTAAACATAAAATAAGGATACAAATGTACCTATTATTTGGGCTAAGATTGACATTGAAACCTTGAGTGTTTGATGGTTGAAGTTTGCACACAACATAAGGCAAGTTTGGGCTTGAAATAGATCATATGATATTCTTTTCTAGAATTGGAATATAATTGATTTTTGGGACAAATTTGGAGCACTTATTTGAACCAAGATTTGCTTCAATCTTCAACTAAATTTCTCTTCAATTCTTTGTTCCAAATTCTGACATTGAATTTTCTGAAATAATTCATTTAAGCTCCAAAAACCTATCGAAACATTAAAAGAAACTTCATTACTAAAAAGCACATCACCTATTATAAAAAACCCAAATAAAAACAATAAATACATATGTAAAATAAAAGATTTAATGATACTTTTGATGCACAATCACATGGTTCCGTTGTAGTCTAGTTGGTCAGGATATTCGGCTCTCACCCGAAAGACCCGGACAATCACTGACTTGAAAGGAATTAGCCCTTTTTTGTGTACACATAGAATTTATCTTGAAGAAGAGGCTAAATCTGTGAGGCAAATGCAAAGACAACTGAAACCAAACATGAAGGAAGTAGTGAGAGGTGAAGTGCTTAAACTACTTGATGCGGGTATCATTTACCCCATTGCAAACTCAAAATGGGTTAGTCCAACCCAAGTTGTCCCTAAAAAATTTGGAGTCACGGTAGTGAAGAATGAAAATAATGAGCTAGTACCAACAAGAATCCAAACTGGATGGCGTATGTGCATTGATTATCGTAAGTTGAACATGGTGACTAGGAAGGACCATTTTCCGCTTCCATTTTTAGACCAAGTGCTTGAAAGAGTAGCCGAAAGAGCTTTCTATTGTTTTCTTGATGGATACTCAGGTTACAACCAAATTGAGATTTCTTTAGAAGACCAAGAAAAAACCACTCTCACTTGTCCTTTTGGTACCTATGCTTATAGAAGAATGCCTTTTGGCTTGTGTAATGCACCGGCCACTTTTCAAAGGTGTATGATGAGTATCTTTAGTGACATGGTGGAAATTTTTTTGGAAGTTTTCATGGATGATTTTTCAGTTTATGGGGATTCTTATGAGTTGTGTCTAATGCATTTAGAAAAATTTCTTGAAAGATGTGAAGAGAGCAATCTTGTACTTAATTGGGAGAAGTGTCATTTTATGGTAACACATGGTGATTAGTACTTAAAAGTGCATATTTATCAAGGTTTTATATCATCATTTTGCACTTGAAGTATCAATAACTCCTTAACTAAAGCATGTTTTATAATAACAAGTTTGATACTATAAGATACCTTAATTTATGGTAAATGCTCATCTTAAATGCAGGCCTATCACATAAATAAAAGGATTGATTGATGAGTTTAAGTATTGAAAGTGAAAGGACAAAGAGATGGCCAAACTTAGAAAAGAGATGCCGGTGCAGTCCAAACCGGAACATTGCTCGGTAATTGGATCATATCTGGAGCTCTAGATCTCGGATTTAGGTCCATTTTATATGGATGGAAAGGTAAGACAAAGGCCTACAACTTTCATGGGGAGCCCAAGATTTAAAAAGGCCGTTTTGAAGTCCAAACTGAAGGAACAACGAAGAAGTCCGAAGCTGTCCTGCAGCCCAGACACTATTTAGTGTTCAGCCCATATCTTGAGTTCTAGAAGTCCAAATGACCTCATCTTTTTTTTTTGTTGGAAAGCTGAGACAATTTCCTAGAACATTCTTGAGGATTCTGGGAAAATTATGATGTTAGCAATGACGTCTTGTTCAGACAAGAAGATAAGGATTATCACCAAGTCAAGATGTGGCCACCCACTCATCAATTAGTCAACAAATCAATAGTTCCAAATTTTGGCCTATAAAAGGAGACACTTACCATGTATTGAGACATCTTGGTTTCCAGATCAAGATCATGCTCTTGCTTTCTCTCTTTGTATTGCTTATGTTTTGCTTTCATTGATATCAAGTTTATGCACTTCATTTCCTTTCCTTTACTTAGTTAACTTCTTTCTCATTTATGTTCTTATCTTGTTCATTTATGTTTCTTTCTTTCATTATGTTTAGCTAAGTTAATTATGTCAAGGTGAAAAGGGTACACTAATGGTGTAAGAATAAGTATAATATAAACTTAACATGGACCTTAACGTTGGATACTAACATGTTTTATATTTGTTATCTTGTTCACTTTTAATACTTTGCTTGTTAAATGGTTAATCTAGATTTATGTTGTATAACACTTGGTACAACAAATACTTGGCACTTTCATAGCCCATACTGTATGGTATAACCGACACCTGAGCTATGAAAGGAACTTGATTTGTTGTTAACATAAGTTATAATCATGAATGCTTGCCAACATTTACAAGTATTAGCTTTATTCGAATAAGATAACTAAAGTAATCATGTTAACAATTTATAATCTGATTGGAACCTCCTTTATGTGTGGTTTCCAATTGAGTAATAAGAGTTTATATTATACTTGTTTGAAGTACCATTAGTGGATCCTCTAACCTTGACATTTGTTTTTATCGTTGTTTAATCCTTACATTAATCTTTCATCTCAAAGTTCTCATTAATTTCTTCATCTTCATCTTCTTCTTTTAGTATTATTATTATTATTATTTGCATTCTGTTTATATTATATAATATATCTCTTTGATATTTTCATAAACTCAGTATATAGGCTGGAAACCTGTGACCCGATCTTTTAAATCATTCCCAGGTATAACAACGCCACGTACTGAGTATTATTATTATTATTATTATTATTATTATTATTATTATTATTATTACTATTATTGTTATTATTATTGTTGTTGTGATTGTTGTTATGTTGTTATTTATAATTTATACAATTAACCTCTCTATGGTTTGACCCCGGTCTTGTCGGGTTATTTATTACTTCGACACTCCTGCACTTGGGAGAAGACATCAAGCTTTTGGTCGTGTCACATGGCATTGTCTTAGGTCACATTGTCTCTTCAAAAGGGATAGAGGTAGATAAGTCAAAAGTTGAAGTCATTCAAAAACTACCTACCCCTAGGACTGTGAAAGATGTGAGATCCTTTTTAGGATACGCTGGTTTTTATCGAAGATTCATTCATTCTTTTAGTACCATTGCCAAACCATTGTGTAACTTGTTGTCACAAGATGTCCAATTTGATTGGACATCAAAATGTCAAGAAGCTTTTGAAAAGCTTAAAGGGTTGTTGACCACTGCACCAATCATGCAAGCTCCTGATTGGTCTTTACCATTTGAACTGATGTGTGATGCTAGTGATTTTGCGGTAGGGGCTGTTTTAGGGAAAAGAAAAGATAAGAAGCCTCATGTCATTTATTATGCTAGCAAGACTTTGAATGATGCTCAATTGAATTACACTACAACCGAAAAAGAACTCTTAGTTGTGGTCTTTGCATTAGACAAGTTTAGGTCTTATTTGGTTGGATCTCTTGTTATTGTTTTCACTGATCATGCAGCATTGAAATACTTGCTCACAAAACAGGATGTCAAGCCACGTTTGATTCGATGGATCCTCCTACTCCAAGAGTTTAACCTTGAAATTTGAGATAAAAAGGGAGTAGAGAATGTAGTGGCTGATCATTTGTCCCGTCTTTCAAGCTATGAGACCATAACTGATGAATCTCCAATAAATGAATTCTTTGCTGATGAAAATTTATTTTGTGCAGGTATTGTTTCCTACATTGGCTCTCCATGGTATGCTGACATAGCAAATTACCTAGCCACAAGTCAGATTCCTTCTCATTGGTCTAAACTTGATAAACAAAAATTCTTGTGCAACGTGCGTACCTTTTTTTGGGATGGCCCCTACCTATTTAAATATTGCCTTGACCAAATTGTTAGGTGGTGCATCCCTGATCATGAAATTCCAAGTGTCATTAATTTTTGTCATGCATTAGCCTGTGGTGGGCATTTCTCTTCCAAGAAAACCACTGCCAAGATCTTGCAGTGTGGTTTTTATTGGCCCACTAAGTTCAAAGATGTCTATGCCTTCTGTGTTGCATGTGACCGATGCCAACGACTAGGTAACCTCACTAGGTGTAACATGATGCCCCTTAACCCCATTCTTGTTTTGGAAATATTTGATTGTTGGGGGATTGATTTCATGGGACCTTTTCCAAGTTCATTTGGCTACCAATTCATCCTTGTAGCTGTTGATTATGTGTCTAAATGGGTGGAGGCCATTGCATCTCGCACCAATGACCATCGAGTTGTTGTCAAATTCTTGAAAGAAAATATTTTCTCTCGTTTTGGCATGCCCCGGGCTATGATTAGTGATGGGGGAAAGCATTTTTGTAACAAGTCCGTTGGGATGCTGATGAGAAAATATGCTATAATTCACAAGGTCAATACCCCATATCACCACAGACTAGTGGCCAAACTGAGTTGGCAAATAGGAAGATCAAGAACATTTTAAAGAAAACAGTCAATCCAAACCGTAAGGATTGGTCCCTATGACTAATTGATGCTTTGTGGGCATATCGCATTGCTTACAAGACCTCTTTAGAAATGTTTCCTTATAGGCTAGTTTATGGAAAACCTTGTCATCTCCTTGTTGAGATTGAGCACCGTGCATATTGGGCCATCCGGCAACTTAATGACAATGAAAACGAGGTTGGAAAAAATAGAAAGCTTCAATTGGATGAATTAGAGGAGCTGAGAAATGATGCATTTGAAAATGCAAAAATTTCAAAACATAAGATGAAAGCTTTGCATGATAAACATATTTTTAGAAAATCTTTTCATATTGGTCAAAAGGTTCTCTGTATAATTCACGATTACATCTCTTTCCTGGGAAGTTGAGGACAAAATGAATTGGTCCATTTGTGATTAAATCCATCTCTGAGCATGGTGCATTTGAGGTAGAAAATCCTAAGAATGAAAATGTTTTCAAAGTAAATGGTCATCGATTGAAATCTTATCTTGAAAACGTTGTGGCTGAAGTTGAGACATTGGATCTTGAAGATCCAATACCATTGTAGTATTAGAAGTAATGAGTTTTTATTTTTATTTTTTTTCATTTTCATTTTCATTTTCATTTTCATTTTTATTTTTATTTTCTTTCTTCCATCTCTTATATTTTCTTGTTCATGCATTAGGGACAATGCATTATTTTAAGTTGGGGGGTGTGAGGTTCTTTATTTTCAAAAAAAAAAAATCAAACAAGAAGTCAGCTCATGTCCAAGTCAATTAGACATTCATCCTTGAAAACAAAAGGGGAGTAACAGTTTTCTAATCTTTATACTTTTCTTCTCTTTCTTTTTTACATTGAGGATAATGTAAAACTTAATTTTAGATATTTGATTATGTTTAATGCTTGAGATAACCATGCTTGTTAAAAAAAAAAAAAAACTTGCATTTGTATGTGAATGAGACTTGTTTAGGATCAACATTATATTTTTGGATTCATTATTGTGTTGAACATTGCATGCTTTAATTTGGGATAGATAATATCTTATAAAGCAAGATATAGCACACTTTTTTTTTAAGATTATTGAAGTGCATCTTTCCTTGTAAAAGTTGTGTGATTATGCATGAAAGATGAGTGTGATGCTTTACTTGTGATTATCCCTTTTGATCTAGTCCTAAACAAGGATTAAGTAAATATAGTAATAATTATTAGACAATTAAATAAATAAATGTGTACAAAGTTCTATCTACTCCAATGTTTTGAGTTGCTCAGTAACTAGGGGTATTCATCACAAATGTTTATCTTTACGTCAAACGGCAGCTTGAAATATAAGTATTCAAAAGCACTTTAAGTTTGTGACTTTGTGAGTAACCGGGTGCATTAATCACAAATGTTTGTATTCGCGTCAAAAGGGAAGTGACCACTTAAAGACAAAGAATAAATAATATCTCAAAAAAAGAGAGAATAATATATAGAGATATATATATATATATATATATATTCTCTAGTTTGCTACCTTTGTTTGTAGTAGTGAGAAGGGAAGATTACAAGTTGAGTTTTTCGCGTGAATCAATTATGTTGGTTGCATGATAAATACGATTGAATTTGGAATTTTGTATGGATGTTTGATTTAGAGAATGTGAGTATGCTTATTTTTCTTTATTTGCTATTGTGTACACTAAGTTAAAGATACCAATGTTTGCATGATAGGTCCTTTAAGTGTGATGAGTCGAGCCTAATTAGGTTATTATTATTCTTTTTATTTCAAAGGTTTTATGTTTTGTTTTGCTTGAGGACTAGCAAAATCTAAGTTGGGGGGTGTGATTGTGCATCAAAAGTATCATTAAGTCTTTTATTTTAAATATGTATTTATTGTTTTTATTTTGGTTTTTTATAATAAGTGATGTGCTTTTTAGTAATGAAGTTTCTTTTAATGTTTCGATAGGTTTTTGGAGCTTAAATGAATTATTTCAAAAAATTCAATGTTGGAATTGGGAACAAAGAATTGAAGAGAAATTTAGTTGAAGATTGAAGCAAATCTTGGTTCAAATAAGTGCTCCAAATTTGTCCCAAAAATCAATTCTATTCCAATTCTAGAAAAGAATATCATATGATCTATTTCAAGCCCAAACTTGCCTTATATTGTGTGCAAACTTCAACCATCAAACACTCAAGGTTTCAATGTCAATCTTAGCCCAAATAATAGGTACATTTGTATCCTTATTTGATGTTTAAATTCAGCCCCAAAGCAGCTCCAAATCAGCCCAAGCACAATTCATGATCTTACATGTCCACACAACAAATAACATTTGATTTATTTTGGGTAATTCATTGATCCAAAAGGGAAAGCACATGGATGGAAAGCTGGAGGGGACATTGTGACATTATTTTGGGTCAAAAAGAAGAAAGAGACAGCTCATAAAGGAGGAAGAAAAACGGGCAACAAAGTGTTCTCCAAGCTGGCCTGATTTGATTTTCCAGAACACCTTTTAGTGTTTTGCCCATAACCTTTGACTCAGATGTCCAACTGAGTGGTTCGTTAATGATCTGGAAATCTAACAGAATGGCCTATAAATATGTATCTAATAGCCATCTCCAAAGGAGGCTTTTAAGAGGGTCTAATTTCTGTCCAAAGTTAGAGTCAGATTTGTGTCCGAATTTTTACTGAAATTCTGTTGTGTTCTTCTTTGTAGATTTCGGTTCTTTAGTTTGTAAAACTTATTATTTCAGTTTGATTCAAGTTATTTCATGTTTATTAAAGTGTTCTTATATATAATCATGGTTGGCTAATCTCTTTCTTGGATCCAAATCAAGGATGATGGTGATTGAGGTGAGTTCTTTAAGATATGAATGAATCTTAATGTTTATCTTCTCATTTTCTTCATGAATGTTTTATTATTGCAAAGAAATTTTAGAAATCATTTAGGTAATGTTATATCTTGAATTTACATGCACAAACATTAGTTTTGGTATAGAGATTGCTTGATTCAATGTCTTACTTAATATGAAAGTACTTGTTTATTCTTAAGCAATAATCAATCTTCATCTTTTTAAACTTCATTGTAATATCTTCCGATCTAATATCACCATCGTTGATATTAAGTTGAGTTATCTTATATATGTTGAAGAAATCACCAATACATCACCATTAAAATTGATTTGGACCAAGACTTGCTTTTTCTTGTCTTTTAAAATCTATTTGCACCTTTTCATCTTTGAAAACAAATCCATCAATTATTTTCAACCAAGTTATTGTTAATTTAATTTCTCTCGAGGTTTTTTTTGTTACCTAGCTTAATTTCCAGATCTAGCTCTCTGTGGATATGACCTCGATCTTACCGAGTTAATTGCTACATCGCACACTCGTGCACTTGCGAGTTAAAATAAACCGATCATAAAAAGCGGTCAAGCAATTTTGGCGCCGTTGCTGGGGAACGAACCCGGGTCACCCGCGTGACAGGCGGGAATACTCACCACTCTCAAAAGTTCTTGTTCCTGCTCTATGCTAAGTTTTGATGAAATCATAATATGATATGATTCATCTTCCCCTAGAAATGCATACTTTAAGATCACTCGGTAAAGGCTTCCTTTCTGGTTTATAAGGTTGGACAAGAGATGCCTCAACTTTCACTTGGGGTGAAATCAAAGGCTCAAACGATGGGGTCCATTGACCTATTGACATAATAGGCATTGGATCTAGATAAGTCTCGAGTTATTTTACTTCCTCATCAACACATTCCAAAGAATAAAGTCTTTCATCATGAATTAAAGTTCTTTCCAATGGATCCTTTATCCATTCTCTCTCAAAGTGTTCTTGACAAATTGTTTGGATCAAATCTACCTCTCTAATGTCCTCATGTTCACCAATTTGTTTGGAGACATTGAATATGTTCATCTCCACAGTCATATTCCCAAAAGACAATTTCATCACCCCATTCCTACAATTAATTAAAGCATTAGATGTAGCTAGGAAAGGTCTACCTAAGATGACTGGGATGGGAGCATTAGAACCTTGAATAGGTGCGGTGTCTAACACTACAAAATCAACAGGAAAGTAGAATTTATCTACTTGGACCAACACATCCTCAACAATACCCCTAGGAATCTTGATTGACCTATCAGCTAATTGAAGGGTGATTCGAGTAGGCTTGATTTCTCCTAAACCTAACTGTTCGTAAACAGTGTAGGGTATCAAATTCACACTTGCTCCTAAATCCAACAAAGCTTGGTCTATCTTATGACTTCCAATAATGCATGAAATGGTAGGACAACCAGGATCTTTGTATTTATGAGGGGTCTTAAACTGGATGATGGCACTAGCATGCTCAGTTAGAAAGGCTCTTTCTTTCACATTCAATCTTCTTTTGACTATGCATAAGTCCTTAAGGAACTTTGCATAAGATGGGACTTGTTTAATTGTATCAAGGAGTGGAATGTTGACTTTCACTTGTTTGAACAATTCATAGATTTCTGAGTTCCTAAAATCATGTTCAGGTTTCCTTAACCTCTGTGGAAATGGTGCTCTAGGAACAAATTATAAATCACTCACTTTGACTCCATTTTTTCTTGAATCATCTCCTTTCTCACTCATCTCTTTCTCATTTATCTCGCCTTCTTTGTCACTCAAACTCTCATTTGTCACTTGTGTTTTGATTCCCTCTTCACTCTCCCTAGATTTCTCCTCCACAATACCTTTAGGAATCCCAAAACCTATAGCTTTGTCAACAATCTTTCCACTTCTAAGGGTAGTGATGGCTTGGACTTGTTCATGGTTTGATGGTTCACTAAGTGAGGATTCACTCATGTGTACCTGACCTCTAGGATTTGGCATTGGTTGAGCTGGGATCTTTCCCTTCTCTTGAATGCTTAGTGATTGAGTCAACTTAGTTAGTTGACTTCGAATGTCATCTAAGGTCCTATTGGTCTGGTCTTGAAATTTGTAAGCTTGATTGTTGATTCCTCCTTGCGTTTGCATGAATTATTGAAGAGTATCCTCTAGGGATCTCTTATGAGGTGGTTGGTACGCGTTATGTGTGGGAGCATGAAATGGTTAAGGTGGAGGTTGCAATTTTTGAGGTACTGAAGAACCCTCATTTCTCCATCCAGGATTATAGGTCTCAGAGTAGGGATTGCCTACTTGGTTTGAAAATGGCTTTCTAACATTACTCGAATCAGCAGTTTGGCCATATAGCAATTCCTTGAAGGCTGGAATGGTAGGACACTCAGTTGTCCTATGCCCTTTGCTCTCATAAACAACACAACTTTCCTCTTGTTGTTCACTCATGACATGCACTTTTTTAATCTCAAGAGACTCTACTTTCCTAGCCAATGAGGCTAATCTAGCATTGAGATCATCAGTCTCTTTTAATTGGAACTTCCCACTTGAATGAGAAATGGTGTTTCTAGACTCAACATGAAGTGGGAGAGAAGTCTCCCATTGCTTTGTGTTTTCAGCCAATTGATCAAAAAAATCGAAGGCTTCACTTGGTTTTTTGTCATAAAACTCACCATTACACATGGTTGACACTAGCTTTTTAAAATCTACGGTAAGAGAGTCGTAGAAGAAACTCACTAACCTCCACATCTCAAAACCATGGTGGGGGCATGCATTTAACAAGTCTTTGAACCTTTCCCAAGCTTGGTGAAATGACTCATTTGGACTACAACAAAATTCATCATTTGACGTTGTAAGGCTGCCGTCTTATGAGTGGGGAAGTATTTTTTCAAAAATTCAGCTTGCATTTCTCTCCATGTACCTATAGACCTAGGACGTAAGGATTTTAGCCAAAGCTTGGCTTTATCCTTTAGAGAGAATGGGAACAATTTAAGCCGAATAGTTTTCTCAGTGCATGTTCTATCAATAAAAGTATTACATACCTCTTCAAAGTCCTTAATGTGTATGTATGGATTTTTAGAATCCATACCGTGAAATGTGGGAAAAAGTTGAATTATGCCCGGTTTCAAATTGAAAGCTTGTTGGTTAAGAGGCAAGATAATACACGAAGGTGTACTTTGTCTAGCCGGGTGAAGATACTCTCTAAGAGTTCGAAAATTAGGTTGATCATTAAATTGTGGAGGTCCATTACCTTGAACACTCCCTTCACCCTCTACATCTTGAACATTAGCCATGATAAAATAATAATAATAATAATAATAAATAATAATAATAATAATATAACAATTATATGAATACGAAAGGAAAGGAGAAAAAAAAATTGCAAATAAAAGTCAATGAAACGTAAAAGATAAAGTAATACTCAAAAATAAAAATACAACAAATTAGGAAATTCACTCTCCAACTAATAAGCAATATTAATAACAATAAACATTAAAATATAAGTATAACAAGCATGAATAAAGAGGCGGTAATACCGGCCAAGCACTTTAAACAATAAATATAAAAGAAATAACAACAAAATAAAATAAATAAGAGGCGGTAATACCGGCCAAGCACTTCAAACAATAAATATAAAAAGAAATAATAATAATAATAAATAACAACAAAATAAAATAAACAAGAGGCGGTAATACCGGCCAAGCACTTCAAACAATAAATATAAAAGAAATAATAACAATAAATAACAACAAAATAAAATAAAGGCGATAATACCGGCCAAGCACTTCAGACAATAAATATAAGAGAAATAACAACAAAAAAATAAAATAAACAAGAGGCGGTAAAACCAGCCTTATAATATAAACAATAAATATTAGAAACTAACTAGAATAGATAATAAAAGAAAAATGGTTGATCCAACCAAAATCCAACAATTAATAGTCCAATCCACAGTCCAATATCTGAATATTTTTTTTAGGCGGTAAAACCAGCCATTTGATTTTTTATTTATATGAATTTTTTTTTTTATTTTCCAATAATCAATTATAAATTTGTTACCTTTGCTTGCTAGCTCCCCGGCAACGACACCAAAATTGCTTGACTGCTTTTTATGATCGACTTGTTTTAACTCGCAAGTGCACGAGTGTGCGATGTAGCAATTAACTCGGTAAGATCGATGTCATATCCACAGAGAGCTAGATCTGGAAATTAAGCTAGGTAACAAAAAAACCTCGAGAGAAATTAAATTAACAATAACTTGGTTGAAAATAATTGATGGATTTGTTTTCAAAGATGAAAAAGTGCAAATAGATTTTAAAAGACAAGAAAAAGAAAGTCTTGGTCCAAATCAATTTTAATGGTGATGTATTGATGATTTCTTCAACATATATAAGATAAATCAACGTAATATCAACGATGGAGATATTAGATCGGAAGATATTACAATGAAATTTAAAAAGATAAAGATTGATTATTGCTTAAGAATGAACAAGTACTTTAATATTAAGTAAGACATTGAATCAAACAATCTCTATACCAAAACTAATGTTTGTGCATAAAATTCAAGATTATAACATTACCTAAATGATTTCTAAAATTTCTTTGCAATAATAAAACATTCATGAAGAAAATGAGAAGATAAACATTAAGATTCATTCATATCTTAAAGAACTCACCTCAATCACCATCATCCTTGATTTGGATCCAAGAAAGAGATTAGCCAACCATGATTATATATAGGAACACTTTAATAAACATGAAATAACTTGAATCAAACTGAAATAATAAGTTTTACAAACTAAAGAACCGAAATCTACAAAGAAGAACACAACAGAATTTCAGTAAAAATTCAGACACAAATCTGACTCTAACTTTGGATAGAAAGTATATCCTTTTAGAAGTCTCCTTTGGAGATTTCTATAGATACATATGTATAGGCCATTCTGTTAGCTTTCCAAATCATTAAAGAACAACTCATTTGGACATCTGAGTCAAAAGTTATGGGCAAAACATTGAAAGGTGTTCTGGAAAATCAAATCAGGCCAGCTTGGAGAACACTTTGGTGCACGTTTTTCTTCCTCCTTTATGAGCTGTCTCTTTCTTCTTTTTGACCCAAAATAATGTCACAATGTCCCCTCTAGCTTTCCATCCATGTGCTTGCCCTTTTGTATCAATGAATTACCCAAAATAAATCAAATGTTATTTGTTGTGTGGACATGTAAGATCATGGATTGTGCTTAGGCTGATTTGGAGGTGGTTTGGGGCTGAATTTAAACATCAAATAAGGATACAAATGTACCTATTATTTGGGCTAAGATTGACATTGAAACCTTGAGTGTTTGATGGTTGAAGTTTGCACACAATATAAGGCAAGTTTGGGCTTGAAATAGATCATATGATATTCTTTTCTAGAATTGGAATAGAATTGATTTTTGGGACAAATTTGGAGCACTTATTTGAACCAAGATTTGCTTCAATCTTCAACTAAATTTCTCTTCAATTCTTTGTTCCAAATTCCGACATTGAATTTTTTGAAATAATTCATTTAAGCTCCAAAAACCTATCGAAACATTAAAAGAAACTTCATTACTAAAAAGCACATCACTTATTATAAAAAACCCAAATAAAAACAATAAAATACATATGTAAAATAAAAGACTTAATGATACTTTTGATGCACAATCATATATATATATATATATATATATATATATATATATATATATATATTATTTTATTTCAATTTTGTCATTTAAAATTTAATTCAGTTTAATTTTTTTATATCAATTTTGATTTTTTTCCTTGTTATTTGTTTTTATCTCATCATTTTCTTAATTGAATTTTTTTTATCTATCAAATTTGATCCGTGTTATTTTAATTTTTATTTATTTTATTTGAAATAATTTGTTATATTTTTTTTTAATTTCATTATCTTTGAATTTTTTATCTAATAGATTTTAGTTCATATTCTTTTCAATAGTACTTGTTTTATTAGAAATAATTTATAAATTTAGATTTTTTTCAACTCCATCCTCTTTTAACTTTTTTCATCTATTAGATTTAATCCCGTTCTTTTAATAAATTTGAAAAAAAAATTAAAACATAAATAAGTTATTTTTCAGTCATTTTTCATGGCATAACTAAATATTAGAAAATATTTTTCAATTCATTTTTTAAACTCTGTCAGATATGAAAAATAATTTATTTTTTAAAAATTCATTTTCCATGAAAATCACTTTTAAAAAATAAATACTTTTCATCAAATAACCTTAGTCACCATCCAAGCATTTTGAAATCACATACCACACTATCCTTGAAACAAAACTCAACTTCATTTTCTCCAGCCTAAACCTAGTAACCTCCACTTCACCCAAACAACATAGCCTACATTGCAACACTTCAATTTCTGTTTTGTTTCTCACATGTTTATAGGTTAATTTAGTTGACATGTGATTAGCACACACGTCTCATTCCAGCAAGTCCAATTGATTAGCAGGCTCTATAAGATTTTCTAGCATCTTTTGAAGGTTTTTTACCCGCAAGGTCGATTTCAAACCTTCTAATGAATATTTTTGTTATTTATATGTTTGATTTTTTGTATGATATTTTTGTGCATGAAAGATATTTGTATATGTTGTGTGAGTCTGAATGTAAAAGCTAGCTTGAAACCTATCTCGAGCTTAAGTAAGAAAAAATTATTTAATCTAGAAATAAAACACAAGTTAGATTAAATAAAAAAGTTTTAGATAATATGAGAGGGATGAAATTAAATAAAGAAAAAAATATTATGGTACATATTATTTAAGAAGGAATGTTAGTAGGGAAAAAAAAAAGGAAAATATGAATAGGGGTCAATGTGCAAATAATAGAAAACTTAGATTATAAACACCTAATTTCTTCTCTCATGGCTGACAATTTACTTCGTAAAATAGAGGGTGAAGGTTTGTTTGATTTTCTTCTTATTTCTTGCTAAATCCATCCAAAATAGGTTTAATTAGAGTGATTAAGACATAATTAGGTAATAAAAAAAAGGAGATTAAGTGTTTTGTTGGTTGTTTTGAAGAAAAATTCCAAGGTTAGGATTTGGAAAGGGAGAGAGTGGGAAACTTGGATTGTCTTACATTCATCTTTTGATACATTATCCAATTAAGGTAAGAGGCTTATCCAAAGAGATTAAGAGGCTTGTATTTTGTTGAAGAATTTTAATTGTTAAAGTTATGTAAAAATTAAGATTTGTGGTGTTGATTGTTGAAATAATGCAATTATGATTGAATATTGTTTCTAATCATGAAATATGGTTGGGTAATAAGTTAATTTCAAGAATGGAAAAAACAAAAATTCCTCTCTTATCACTTGGCGGTTTTAGCCAAAGAGGAAAATTGGAGATTTTGATACAATTGATTAGAATTGGGTGAAATTGTATGTTTATGAATGTTAATACATGGAAAAGATGGAAATTTTTCAAAAGAAAGGAGAAAAATCCCTCACATTCTTCTCTTCCATAGGTTCGGCCAAAGCCCACCTTAAAGGGAAAGGTTTAATTTTGATCTTATTAATATAAGGGGTTATGTTTAAACAAATTTGTTGAGTTGTTCTAGGGGTTTTAGATTAGAATAATCATAAAGAATCGAAAATGGGATTTTATTTCTTTTATAGATAAGGAATTCAACCAAGCATATGTATGAATATTGAACTTGGTTGAATTAAGTAGCGCGTAAATCAGGTTATGGCGATTAAAAATGGAATTGAATGCTAAAAAGAAAAAAAAAAAAGATATAAACATTATATATGACAAGAATGTGGAAGTTTCAATATGAATAAAGTGAGAAATTCAAATCTATACAGAAAATGAGATTGATCCTTATGGTAGATGAATGATAACTGATTTATTGATTATTTTGATACAGGAGAGACCATAAGACCTAATCAGCAGTTGGGGACTATTTCATATGCATAAATGTTAGGTAGGTGCCTAACACCTTTAAGGAAACTAATTAATTGTTTAAATAATAGTTGAAAATTTATTTAATTGTATCTTGGTTTAAACTAAAAAGCATGAAAGGTAGATTGTAGAAACTAATCCCTGGTTAAGTGCCTTGATTATTAAGCGGGTGAATAAACTAATACCCTGGTTAATGAGAGAGATTTGAGAAATGAATTCCTTGGTTAATGAGATTGTTGCCCTGGTGAAAGGAAAATTATAGAAACTAATACCCTAGTTAATGAGATTAATGCCATGGTTGATGGACAATTAGAGAAACTAAATCCTTAAGAAATGGGAGTAGTGCCCTGGTTAATAAATAATTAGAGAATCTAGATTGTTTAGTGATATAATAAACATCTAGTTAAACTAGTAATGATTTATGGCATGTCCGAAATAATCGATATTAATGATATTGAATTATGAAGTTAAGGGTTCATTTAAGAATAAATTGTTTGATAAAGGATATTGCGAATACTTATGTAGATATATATACATAGGTCATAATATTTAATTATCATTGGTTGGAAAGCAATTTTTGCTTTATATATATATATATATATATTCAGGTATCTCACATCACCAAGTCAATTAGTAGCTTTATGAGCTCATGTCTTTTGTCTAATCATACGATGTAATTAGAAGAATGCATATTTTGTTATAATATGTTTATGTATAATTTTTTTATTTATTTACTTGTATACTCTTATATTTACTTAGAGTGTCACAACCTGGGGAATTGGGTGAACAAGGACAGAGAGTCATACCCCTATCTACAATAATCCCTACACTACATGTTGACCCATCATTTAAGCTCAAATAATGAGATCAATGATGGAGACGATGCCTAATACACCAACCTATTAGCTTCAATTGCTATGGTAGTGCATACAACGACATTGGTTACAACACCACCAGATAATGTAGTTACATCGGTGCATGTTGTAAAGAGTGTGAGCCTAACATGACTAAAAGTTTGATGTCTTCTCCCAAGTGCAGGAGTGTCCAAGTAATAAATAACCCGGCAAGACTGGGGTCGAACCACAGGGAGGTTAATTATATAAATTATAGACAACAACAACAACAACAACAACAACAATAATAATAAAAGAATAATAATAAGAAGAAGTTGATGAGAACTTTGAGATGAAAGATTAATGTAAGGATTAAACAATGATAAAAACAAATGTAAAGGTTAGAGGATCCATTAATGGTATTTCAAACAAGTATAGTATAAACTCTTATTATTCAACTGGAAATCACACACAAATGAGGTTTCAATCGGATGATTTGTCATCAATAGCTCATTATAAATTGTTAACATGATCATATTAATTATCTTATTTAAGTAACACCAAACTTTTAAATATTATCAGGAATTTATGATGCTAACTTATATTAACAAATCAAGTTCCTTTCATAGCACAAGTATAGGTAATACCATACGGTTGGGCTATGAGAGTGCGAAGCATTTGTTGTACCAAGTGTTGTACAACACAAATCTAGATTAACCATTTAACAAGCAAGGTATTAAGAATTAGTAAGATAAAAAGATAAGACATGTTACTATTAAACATTAAGGTCCATGTTGAGTTTACACCATACTTATTCTTACACCATTAGTGCAACCTTTTCACCTTGACATAATAAACTTAGCTAAACATAATGAAGAAGAGAAACATAAATAAACAAAATAAGAACATAAATAAGATACAAGTTAACTAAGTAAAGGAAAGGAAATGAAAAGCATAAACAAGATATTAATGAAAGCAAAACTTAAGAATTACAAAAAAATATATAAAGAGTGAGAGCAAGAACAAATTCTTGATCTGAACAACCAAGCCCTTAAATGCATGGCAAATGCCTCCTTTTATAGGTCAAAATTTGAAACTATTGATTTGATGACTAATTGTTGAGTGAGTGGCCAACTCTTGACTTGGTGAAAATCCTTATCTTCTTGTCTGAATAAAATGTCATTGCTAGCATCAGTTCTGGATCCACCTATACTTACAAAAGTTATAGGAAAATGTCTTAGCTTTTCAGGAAAAAAAAATTGAGGTCATTTGGACTTTTAGAACTTGAGAAATGGGCTAAACACTAAAGAGTGTCTAGGTTGGAGGACATATTCAGACTTCTCCGTTGTTACTATAATTTGGACTTAAAAACTGCCTTTTTAGATCTTGGACTCCACTTGAAAGTTGTATGCCTATGTCTTACCAAATCTGTCCTAAAATTTGAGCTTATTTGGACATCTAGAACTTAAGATATGATCTAATTACCAAACAGTGTTCCAGTTTGGACTACACCAACATCTCTTTTCTAAGTTTGACCCTCTCTTTATCCTTTCAATTTCAATACTTAAACTCATCAATCATCCTTTGATTTATGTGATAGACTTGCATTTAAGATGAACATTTACCATAAATTAAAGTTATTTTATATTATTAGGTATGTTATTATAAAACATGCTTTAGTTAAGGAGTTATCGATACTTCAAATGCAAAATGATGATATAAAACCTTGATAAAAATGCACTTTTAAGTAGTAATTAGAGCCCTTCTTGGGTGAACCCTATATAGAGATAATGGGTAGGAGGTTTCACATAGATGAGGGTACTTTGGATCAAATATAGGCAACAAAGGGACTGCAAAGTGAACTGTACCATTCATTTGCTTTGAGGTGGGATGTCATGGCACAATCTTGGTGGGATATAGTGAGGTCAATAAGACATGCAAGGTCATGGCCATAAAACTAATTTTAGGGTGCAATTTGAACACCGGTTATATTTATCGTATCATTGCAAGGTAAAAGAGTAGGAGGTCAATAAGTTCTTACCTTGTGTAAGGAGATATGTCATTACTAGATTATGAGAAAAGGTTCCATGACCTCTCTATTTTTGCCTCACATTATGTTCCTAGTGAGCAATACACGATCGAGAGGCTGCTAGATGTGTTGTGACAAGAATTGAGGCAAGGATTGACTGCATTTAAATTTGAAACAAGCAAAGAACTTATTGAAGTGGCTGAGGCTTTAAAGGTATGTATGAGAGAGGGCCAACAGAGCCAGCCTGGTTTGGGTAAACAAAAGGACATGGATTATTCTGTAGGCAAGCCACCTTTTTCGAAAAGGAATAAAGGGCAATTTTGTTAGTTTAAAAAAGAGAGTAGGGGGGGGACAACAATAGGACCTAATCAAAGCATTGGGGTGGAGTCAACTGGAGGGTAGTCAAACCTAAAGGGTATCACTCGAGGAGCTTTAGAGTAAAAAACAATCATTTATCCTCAATATACCTAGTGTGGGCAAAGGCATCCCAGGGACTGTTCTACATTGCTAGGATAATGTTATATTTGTAGGGGGAGCATATATGACAAGATTTCCCATATTTAGGTCGAGAGTGTTACTGTAACAACCCACACTTTCATATATGTTTATAGTTACTTTGCTACGATTGGGTACTAAAAAAAATACAGCTAATTTTTTTTATATAGTTCTCATAAAATAGTCTATCAAAATTTCCATCAAAATTTTGGCAGAATCTCTCCTATAACAGCAGGTCCCAAGTTATCGACATATAACCTGTTTACTCTTCAAATATCTCATATCTCATAACCCACTCACGACCCAATCATCTCGGGTCTCTATCCCATAATCATCATCATCATCATCCACAATATTTATATCATACATTGAACAAAAAATATCATTTTCTCCGCATCATAAATAAATATAAATTACTTAATCATGAAGTGGAAATATAATAGTAACTAAAATGAGAAAGACTTGATATGTAATAATAAACTTGAAATTATTGCGTAATCCTCCGAATAAGAGTCTAAGTTATACTAATTACAAACAGTAATATTATGCAATACTGCAAAAGTTTATGTTATAATTACATGCCAAAAGAGGAAGTCTATACATGCACAAAAGTCTCCCTACCATTTACAGGCCACACGGACGAAGAAACGAGCCTATCGTATGAGAGTTCTTGTAGTTAATGAAAAAATAATACAATAAAAATCTATTATATTAAAATAGTCATGAATATTTCAATAAAAAAGATTCTTTCTATGATTATAAATTTAGCATAGTTTATCAATCTCTCTTTTTATTTTATTTTTGTTAGATTTCCATGATTCGCTAGGTAACATAAGCACTTTAATACTTCTATCTTTAAATATGGCGTTCCATTCTTAAACGCCTATCTCTTATCAAGATTCCTTAGCCACCCTTAGCAACCAAATCAATTTCCATAATTTCGGTATTTCATCTTCAAAAGCCAATTTCATTTATGATTCAATAATCATTTCCAACAATTTAATTGATTACTAACATTCGGCATCCCATTCTCAAAAGCCAATTTCATTTCATGACTCAACGATCATTTCTAGCAATTTAATCGATTGCTATACATCCGACGTTCCATTCTTGGAAGCCAATCTCATTCTATGATTCAAAAATCGGTTTATTCTAATATTGAATCAATATCAAAAGTTTTATCTTTATAACAATTAATACAACAACTCAAATAAATTCATTATCAGATTTACATGGCATAAAAAGAGACATCTAAGTAGTGTTGTCACCTACCTGGAGTATGATGTGAAGTTCAGGCGTGGGTACGCTAGACTACCTCGGGGCCCTCTCCTGCACCATAACAAGATCAAAGTTTGTTAATCAGAAACTTTGGATTGGACTGCAAATCTTAATTGACATATTTCTTTCATCCAAAACATTTTAAATATATTAGTTCATTCATTGTCTCTCATTCAAAATCCCGTGACCATTTCTTTTGAAATATCAATGGTTAGAGATTCATCCCAAATAGTTGTCAGTCATTCACCAATGTGCTTTTATGATTAAACATTGTTTTGTGTTCCAACTAAAACTTGTTTAAATGGGAAAATGGTCCAATTCTATTTTCTCACACATTAACATGTCCCTTCTGGATTATTAAGAAAAGGGAGGTTAGATTACCCATTAACACATTTAATTTTGTTCGTTCTCTACACGCTCACAAATCTGTCTTTTAGGTGGCAGCCGACCCTTCTATGGATTTTTATGCATAATTGGAGTTTTAAAGGTTCAACTTAGAAAAGTTTGATTAAAATGAGATTTAACATCCCTAGTACTAATTCCATGAAGAGGTATACTCAAAATTCCATTCCCATCTATTTTTAATTTCAGCTACAAATTAGTCATTACAAGTTGTCATACAAAATATAGCAGGACCTATCTCCAATTTTCTTTTCGTAACTTGAGTTTTAAGAACTCAAATCGGGTACGACCAATTTCCAATGAACATTAACACCCATATGCACAACTTTAAAAAAGAAACTTATCCAAAATTTCGTGCTCCACTAGTCTGAAATTTTAGTTTTGAAATGCATAACTTGACCCCTCATTAGTATTTCACCCACATTTAGAGTTCCATAACTCCAAATGACCCAAATCTTGTTGAAATGGAAATTTAAAATACCTACACTTAAATCACATGAAGAAAAATATCTCAAATTCTTTGGGTTTCTATTCTCAAATTTAGTTGCAACTTGGATGTCAGGGCTGTCCAGCTGCAGTTTAATGTCTCCCTTCATCAATAATTAATTAAGCAAAGAAAAGTCTTCCTCCACTCTTTTCTTCCATTTGGCCAAACCCAAGGGCCTCTCTCCCATCCCAATATCTTTTTCAATCTTGAATAATAATGTCATTTTATTAAACAACTAATCTTCCAAGCCCCCCCCCCCCCCCCCCCAATTTTTGCTTAAGAACCTTAATATACAAAATTTAAAAATTAGGGTTTTACTTACAATTTCAGTTAGGAAGTGTTTAGAATACTTTAGTTTATGCTCTTTGGCCTAAAAAATCCTTCACGTCCTCTTCTTCTTTTCTTTCCTTCTCTTCCCATTTTCTTCTATCTCTTTAATCAATATCCTTTTTCTTCTCTTGATAACAACTTAATTAATCATTGCATGTTTCCAACTCTCATCTCTCTTTGTTTTTTCACACTTTATGGAGGGTAAATAGTGGCATGCAAGGCTGGTTGGTCTTTTAAGGGGAAGGAAAAAGATGGGAAAAAAATGTTCTTCCCTTCCAATCGTTGGCCTCCTTTAAGAGAGGGGGGCTTCTCCTTTTCTTTTCTTTTCAATTTAGGTCCTTTAATTTCTTAAATTCATGTTATAAAATCCCTCTTCATTCAATTTTTGTTTTTGTTTTTTTTTTTTTAAGTATTTCGATCGGGGTCTTACAGTTACTATTGTGGAGACCAAGATTATTTTTGGAGAAACTGCCCTCAAAATGATTGAGTTTATTCAGAGTCAGTAGTAGTCCACCATTATGGACAGACCGACTAAACGTGCACAATAAATGGCGAGTGACAATAGAACCTGACCTCAAGCATAGAGTGATAGGACATAGAGCATTAGAACTGAGGGTAAAATGTTCTATATGACATAGAAAGAGACTATGACAACCCTAATATGGTGGTATGCATCTTGACACAATTAAAAGATTGATGTCTTCTCTCAAGTGTAGGAGTGTCGAAGTAATAAATAACTCGGCAAGACCAGAGTCGAACCATAAGAAGGTTAACTATATAAATTATAAATAATAATGGTAATAACAATAACAACAACAATAATGATAATAATAATAATAATAATAAGTAAAAGAGGACTTTGAGATGTTTGATAAATTTGAGGATTAAACAATGATAAAAACAAATGTCAAGGTTAGAGGATCCACTAATGGTATTTTAAACAAGTATAGTATAAACTCTTTTTATTACTCAACTAAAAACCACACACAAAGAAGGTTCCAATAGAATGATTTGTCATTAATAGCTCATTATAAATTGGTAACATGATCATATTAATTATCTTATTTAAGTAACACCAAACTTTTAAATATTGTCAGGAATTCATGATGTTAACTTATGTTAATAACAAATCAAGTTCCTTTCATAGCACAAGTGTAGGTTATACCATATGGTTAGGTTATGAAAGTGCTAAGCATTTGTTGTATCAAGTGTTATACAGCACAAATATAGATTAATCATTTAACAAGCAAGGTATTAAGAATTAGTAAGATAAAAATGATAAGACATGGTAATAGCAAGTTGTTTAGAATATAAGCATTAAAGTCCATATTGAGTTTATATTATACTTATTCTTACACCGTTAGTGTAACCTTTTCACCTTGACATAATAAACTTAGCCAAACATAACGAAGAAGAGAAACATAAATAAAAAACATAAGAATATAAATAAAATACAAGTTAACTAAGTAAAGGAAAGGAAATGAAAAGCATACACAAGATATTAATGAAAGCAAAACTTAAGCATTACAAAAATATAAAAAGAGAAATAAAGAGCATGATCTTGATCTGAATAACCAAGATGCCTAAATGCATGGCAAATGCTTCCTTTTATAGGCCAAAATTTGGAACTATTAATTTGATGACTAATTGTTGAGTGGGTGGTCACATCTTGACTTGGTGACAATCCTTATCTTCTTGTCTGAACAAAATGTCATTTTGAAAACGTCCGAATTTGAACCAACTTTACTCATGAAAGTTCTAGAAAATTGTCTCAGTTTTTCAAGAAAAAAAATTGAGGTCATTTGGACTTCTAGAACTCAAGATATGGGTTGAACACTGAACAGTGTCTAGGCTGCAGGATAGGTTCGGACTTCTCCATTGTTGTTATAATTTGAACTTGAAAACAACCTTTTTAAATCTTGGACTCCACATGAAAGTTTTAGGCCTATGTCTTAGCTTTTCATCCATATAAACAGACCTAAATCTGAGATCTACAACTCCAGATATGACCTAATTACCGAATAGTGTTTCAGTTTGGACTAAACTAGCATCTCTTTTCTAAGTTTGGCCCTCTCTTTGTCCTTTCAATTTCATTACTTAAAATTATCAATTAATCCTTTCATTTATGTGATAGGCCTGCATTTAAGATGAACATTTACCTTAAATTAAAGGTATCTTATATTATTAGATATGTTATTATAAAGCATGCTTTAGTTAAGGAGTTATTGATACTTCAAGTGCAAAATGATGATATAAAACCTTGATAAAAATACACTTTTAAGTACTAATCATATTTTAAAGTTAAATTTCCTATTTATGCATGTATCATTTGATCGTGGAGCTACACATTCCTTTGTTGCATATAAACTTATGGGAAAACTAGGGAAAAATCCATGTAAGGTAGAAAAAAGGTTTACCACAAGGACCTTTTTAGCTGAAAATGTAAATATTGATCATATGTATAAGGGGGGGTTATGTTTGATATAAATGGGTATGAGATGAGAGTGTGTCTGTTGTTATTGGAGTTACATCTAGAAGGGAAATAAAATTTTATTTAGTTTGGAAAAAAAATATAAGTTAGATTAAATAAAAGAGTTTTAGATAATATAAGAGGGATGTAATTAAATAAAGGAAAAGGTGTTATGGTACAAATTATTTAAGAAGGAACGTTACTGGGGCAAAAAGAAAAATATGAAATAATAGGGTCCAATGTGAAAATAATAGAAAAATTAGATTATAATACATAATTTCTTCTCTCATG
Source organism: Populus alba (assembly GCF_005239225.2). NCBI lineage: Eukaryota > Viridiplantae > Streptophyta > Magnoliopsida > Malpighiales > Salicaceae > Populus > Populus alba. Next base: position 13,545,675 of record NC_133288.1, read on the forward strand.
GTCAGTGATTTACTTCCTAAAATAGAGGGTGAGGATTTGCTTGATTTTCTTATTTCATGCTGAATCCATAAAAACAAGTTTAATTAGAGTGATTAAAACATAGTTAGGTAATCAAAAGAGGAGATTAAGTGCTTTGGTGGGTTGTTTTGAAGAAAAATTCAAAGGTTAAGGTTTAAATAAAGAGAGAGGGGGAAACTTGGATTTTCTTAAATCATCTCTTGAAACATCATCCAATTAAAGTAAAAGAGTTATCCAAAGAGATTAATTGCAATGATTTTTGGGTTTGTTGAAGAATTTCAATTGTTATATGATTAGTACTTAAAAATATATTTTTATCAAGGTTTTACATCATCATTTTGCACTTGAAGTATCAATAACTCCTTAACGAAAGCATGTTTTATAATAACAAGTCTGATACTATAAGATACCTTTAATTTATAGTAAATATTCATCTTAAATGCAGGCTTATCATATAAATCAAAGGATTGATTGACGAGTTTAACTACTGAAATTTAAAAGAGAAAGAAAGGGCTAAACTTAGAACAGAGATGTTGATTTAGACCAACCTGGAACACTATTTAGTCATGAGGTCATATTTGGAGCTGTAGATCTTGGATTTAGGTTTGTTTTATATGGATGGAAAGATAAGACATGGGCCTAAAACTTTCATGAGAGTTCAAGATTTAAAAAGGTCATTTTTAAGTCCAAATTATAGCAACAATGGAGAAGTCTAAATCTGTCATGCAGCCCGGACATTGTTCAATGTTTAGCCCATATCTCTAGTTCTAGAAGTCCAAATGACCTCAATGTTTTTTCCTTGAAGATGAGACTATTTCCTAGAACTTTCATGAGTTAAGTCTGTTCAAATTCTGACGTTATCAATGACATTTTGTTCAAAAAAGAAGATAAGGATTGTCACTAAGTCAGGATGTGGCCACCCACTCAACAATTAGTCATCAAATCAATAGTTCCAAATTTTGGTCTATAAAATGAGGCATTTGCCATGCATTTAGGCATTGTGGTTGTTCAGATTAAGATCATCTTTATTTCTTTATATTTTTGTAATGTTTAAGTTTTATTTCATGTTATATTTTCTTTAATCTCTTGTTTATGCTTTTCATTTCCTTTACTATACTTATGTTCTTATATTGTTTATTTATGTTTATCTTCTTCATTATGTTTAGCTAAGTTTATTATGTTAAGGTGAAAAGGTTTCACTAATGGTGTTAAAATATGTATAATATAAACTCAACATGGACTTCAATATTTATATTCAAGAAAGTTTGTTATTAACATGTCTTATCTTTTTATCTTATTAATTCTTAATACCTAGCTTGTTAAATGGTTAATCTAAATTTGTGTTGTATAACACTTGGTATAGCAAATGCTTGGTACTTTCATAGCCAACCGTATGGTATAACCTACACCTATGCTATGAAAGGAACTTAATTTGTTGTTAACATAAGTTAGCATCATGAATTCCTGATAATATTTAAAAGTATGGTGTTACTAAAATAAGATAATTAATATGATCATGTTAAAAATTTATAATGAACTATTAAGGATAAATCATCCGATTGGAACCTCCTTTATGTATGGTTTCCAGTTGATTAGTAATTAAAAGTGCATGTTTATCAAGGTTTTATATCATCGTTTTGCACTTAAAGTATCAATAACTCCTTAACTAGAGCATGTTTTATAATAACAAGTCTGAAACTATAAGATACCTTAATATATGGTAAATGTTCATCTTAAATGCATGCCTATCATATAAATCAAAGGATTGATTGATGAATTCAACTATTGAAACTGTGAAGATAAAGAGAGGGTGAAGCTTAGAAAAGAGATGTTGGTGTAGTCCAAACTGGAACATTGTTCAGTAATTGGGTCATATCTCGAGTTTTAGATGACCAAATGATCTCAAAGTTTTACACAGATTAGGTAAGACATAGGCCTATAACTTTCATTGGAGTCCAAGATTTAAAAAGGCCGTTTTCAAGTCCAAATTATAGCAACAAAGGAGAAGTCTAAATATGTCATGTAGCCCGGACACTGTTTAGTGTTCTGCCCATATCTCGAGTTCTAGAAGTCCAAATGACCTCAATCTTTTTTTTCTTTTGGAAATCTAAGATAATTTTCTAGAACTTTCATGAGTAAAGGTGGTTCCAATTCTAACGTTAGCAATGATATTTTGTTCAGATAAGAAGATAAGGATTATTACCAAGTCAAGATGTGGCCACCCACTCAACAATTATTCATAAAATCAATAGTTCTAAATTTTGGCCTATAAAAGGAGGCATTTTCCATGCATTTAGACATATTGGTGTTCAGATCAAGATCATGCTCTTTCTCTCTTTCTTTGTATTTTGTAATGTTTAAGTTTTATTTGATGTTATATTAATATCTTGTTTATGCTTTTCTATTCCTTTCCTTTATTTATATAATTATGTTCTTATCTTGTTTATTTATGTTTAGCTAAATTTATTATGTCAAGGTGAAAATGTTACGCTAATGGTGTAAGAACAAGTATAGTATAAACTCAACATGGACTTTAATGCTTGATACTAACATTTTCTATATTTATTATCTTGTTTACTCTTAATACCTTACTTATTAAATGGTTAATCTAGATTTGTGTTGAACAACCCTTGGTACAACAAATACTTGGCACTTTCATAGCCCAATCGTATGATATAACCTACACCTGTGCTATGAAAGGAACTTGATTTGTTGTTAATATAAGTTATCACCATGAATATCTGATAATATTTATAAGTATTGGCATTACTCAAATAAGATAATTAATGTAATCATGTTAACAATTATAATCTCATTGGAACCTCCTTTGTGTGGGTTTTTAGTTGAGTAATAAGAGTTTATACTATACTTGTTTGAAGTACCATTAGTGGATCCTCTAACCTTGACATTTGTTTTATTATTGATTAATCCTTACATCAATCTTACATCTCGAAGCCCACTTTATTATTATTATTACTATTATTAATATCATTACTACTACTACTGCTATTACTATTACTATTATTATTATTATTAGTATTGCTACTACTAATTATTATTATTGTTGTTGTTGTTGTTGTTGTTGTTTATAATTTATATAGTTAACTTCCTGTGGTTCGACCCCGGTCTTACCGGGTTATTTATTACTTCGACACTCCTGCACTTGGGAGAAGACATCAATCTTTTAGTTGTGTCACCAGTTGATTAATAAAATGAGTTTATACTATACTTATTTCTAATACTGTTAGTGAATCATCTAACCTTGACAATTATTTTATTATTATTTAATCTTCACATTAATCTTATATCTCAAAGTCCTCTTAACCTCATCATCATCATCATTATCATCATTATTTATAATTTATATAGTTAACCTTCCTGTGATTCGACTCTGGTCTTATCGGGTTATTTATTACTTTGACACTCCTGCACTTGGGAGAAGACATCAATCTTTTGGTTGTGTCAAGTTTTTGGCACCGTTACCGGGGAGGTGAATTTCTGTACAAATTATAAATTTTGTTATATTTTTCTCCTTTCACTTTTCTTTTATCTAACTTTTGTTTCTTGTGTTATCTCTCATTTTCTTTTTCTTTTTTCTTTTCTTCTTTTTATTCTCTTCCTGCACATGCATGAGAGTTTGGTCACGTACATTAAATTATAGACTTTGTAGGGTATCCTCATCTTCTTTAAAAAACATGGTTGAAGAGGATAATCAATCACTTTATAATAAGAATTGTCGCACCGTCGTGGCGGAGCGCAGCGTCCATCGATTGATTTCAAGTGTTTTTTTTTTTTTTTGTAAAGGAGTCGCCACCTAGTATTTTGGTCACTTGGAACCCTAAACTGGTCTTTTAGAGATTCTAAGGCAAGGGACTTGTTGCGTAAAGGGAAGGTATTAACACCCCTAGTACGCCCTAGCTAAGGTAAGCTTCTTGGTTTTGGGTTTTCTTCATAATTGCTATAATGTTGATGTTTTCTAATTCCATCAGTTTTTCTAGGTTTGATTCAAACTAAATTTATTAAGATAGAAATCCAAGGAGATTTCATGTGCTTTAAAATCTCATTTTTCCCTTGGTATTTCATACTCTCACGACTTGTCAACCGTGGAGTCAAAAATTAAAATGTCCTTAATTAAAATCAAAGCTTCTTTTCAAGGATGTGTGATGACTTGTTATTCCTAGAAAATTATTTTGGATATTTACCACTCAAGATTTCTTTATTTAAATATTTAACAGTGAATAATAACAAGTTATTCCTAATAATATTTTGGATATTCATCTCTTTGAGATTTCTTTATCCAAACATTAACGGTGAATAATAGATGAATTTTCCAAAAAAAAAAAAAAAAGATTTTGCATTGTTTGAAATATTGGTCAATACCCTTTAAAGTTTTACAAACATGTTGTAAAATCCAGAAATGCAAGAAAATAATTTTTGTGTTTAAGAAATCCATGTGAAAACACATTTTCAAAACTTCCAACATTTTTTATATAAAAAGAACATTCAAAACATGTTAGGATATTGGCCGTATGCAACACATAAAAACATTTTTTATATATATTTTCTTTGCAAAATACACACACATCACATTTAATCATAATTAAAATCAACAAACCACACATTAATCAAATTCTTAAGGCTTTAATAAATCAGCTATTAAATCCCAGAATATATATAGAAACATGTTCTTACATTTTCACGAGAAATAAAACATGATTTTATTTGTCCTTCAGATACTTGACCATATACCAAATTAAAACATTAAATTCATTTTTTTTATTTTTTGGATTTTATAATTCAATAACATACATAAAAACTACAAACACACACACATCCCCTTTTTATTATGTTTTTTTTCTCATTCAACCATATGTAATTACACATAACATAAATTCAAAACAAATCTCAACACATAATATACAATTCAAGAATTGCAGAGGAACACTTTTGGGAATGCAGGAACAACCCACGCACCGCTGCAAGAAAAACAAAGGCTGAGGTGGATCTAACTTGGCTTCATCCCTTCTTCCCTTCCTCGCCGGCGGTGACCTGCAAAAAGAAAAAAAAAACGCAGGCAATTGATTTTAATCCATTTCTATGCGTTTGGCAAGCTGGTAGCCGATCTAGGAGGAAAGAGCTGAGGGCTGAGAAAGGGAAAAGATGATAGGGACGACTGTGCTGGCTTTGGTTCTCTTTGGTTTGGGAACCTAAAATAGAAGGCCAAGGGGTGTCGAATTGTGTCTTCTGGAGATGGGGAAAAGAGTGGGATCTGGTGAGGGAGAAGAAAGGGAAAGTGTCGGCTGGAGGAGAGAAGCCTTGTCCAGCTAGCGGAGGGAAGCCTTGTTGACTACAGGGAGAAGAAACCGATGGTTCAAAATCCTAAAGTAGGGTTTCTCCTTTTTTTAGAGAGAGAGGCGGCGGCCCCTGTCAAAAAAGAGAGGTTTAGGGTTTTTTATGGTTTAGGTTTTTTTGTTGTTCTCTCAAATTGTGTAAAAATCGCTTGTCAATTTTTTTCCTCCCTTTTATTATGATTGGATGTTCATTTATATAGAAAATCTCTACACGTGTTATTTAAGGAAATATTGCAATAATTATTGCAGAGATTGTCTTTTATAACCATCACCAACAAATCCCATATATATGGTATTTTATATTGCAGTGATTATTTTCCATAACCAGCACGAATCAAATCATATATCTATGGTATTTTATATTGCAGTAATTATATATGATTTAGTAATTATCTCCTTGACATATTGCTCCCTTAATATTAGCCCTAATGCTCTATGTTATCGCCACATGTAAACCCTTATTTTTTTTTTTTGAAAATTTATCAAAACATGGGTCAAAAATTAGGTAGCAACAAGAATAATGAGAATAATCGGGTTAGAACACTTAAAGACTACATGAATCCAACAAGAACAATTGCGCGATCATGTATATTTTGTCCTCATGATGCATCTCATTTTAATTTTAAGCCAGACATAATTCAACCTTTACCCTTTTTTTATGGCTTAGATTTAGAAAATCCATACTTGCATTCAAGAGAATTTGAAGAAGTTCGTAACACTTATAATGACTTAAATTGTAGCATGAACACTATCAGATTAAAGCTTTTTCCTTTTTTCTTTAAAAGATAAGGCTAAAACATGGCTATAAAATTTGAGACCAGGATCCATTCATGCTTGAGATGAAATGCAACAACAATTCTTAAAAAAGTTTTTTCCATCTCATAAAACAAACTCTTTCAAAATACAAATCATCAATTTCACTAAAAAACCAAGAGAAACATTTTACCAATGTTGGGATAGGTATCGAGACTTGCTTAATACTTGCCCTCGTCATGGTTTTGAAACATGGAGATTGGTTTCACATTTTTATGAAGGGTTAACACCTAAATATAGACAAATGGTGGAATTGATGTGCAATGGAACTTTTGAAAATAAAGACCCTAATGAAGCAATGGAGTAACTAGACTTGCTAGCTGAAAATACTCAAAATTGAGACACTACAGGCACTTATGAGACACCGGGTAAAACTCAACCTCATACATCTAGTGGAGGAATGTACAACCTTAGGGAAGATCACGACCTCCAAGCCAAATTTGCATCTTTAGTTAGAAAAGTCGAAGCATTAGAATTGAAAAAAAGTGGTCAATTAAAATCTGTTCAAGACATTGTGTGTCAAATCTGTGAAACAAATGAACATGTAGCCAATGACTGTCCAACTTTGCCTTATTTCAAGGAACGTCTTCATGAACAAGCCCATGCTTTAAATAGTTTCCAAAGGCCCAATCATAACCTATACTCGCAAACATACAACCCTAGTTAGAGAAATCATCTAAATTTTAGTTGGAAGAGTGACAACAATAATGCATAAACTTCACAGCCACCGTTTCAAGCACACCATAATTTTCAAAATTCTCATGGATATGCACCTCATTATGCTCCACCTCCTAGAAGAAATCTTGAGGAAACATTGCATGCATTTATTGAAAAGCAAGAGACAATCAACACTAAACTTGCTTAAAGTATGACAACTTTTAAAGATGCTCTTGCAAAATTCACATCTGCTCTCAGTTTTCAAGAGAACGATAAGTTTCCATCTCAACCATAGCAAAATCCAAAGGGGCAATACAATGCAAATGCAAGTAGTTCTGGAAGCCAACACATGGATGAAGTCAAATCAGTCATCACTCTTCGCAGTGGTAAGGTTATTGAAAAACCCACTATTGAATCTTGTGAGAAAGATGATGAGTCAATCTCTAAGGGTAAGGAAGGGGTTGAATCTGAATATTGTAAAGAAAATACTGATTCCCCACTAGCACTCCCATTTCCTCATGCCATGACCAAACAGAAAGCAATCGAGGATGAAAAAGGCATAGAAAATGTTGTCGCGGATTTTTTGTTAAAATTGACAATAGATTCGACATCCAACATCACATCAATCAATGACTACTTTCCTGATGAATCTTTACTTTCTCTTAGTTCAATGCCTTGGTTTGCTAAAAATTATCAATTTTCTTACTTCAGGATTTTTGCTAGCTCATTTCGATAACCAAGACAAAAGAAAGTTTTTGAGCGAAGTGCAAAACTTTTATTGGGATGACCCTTACTTATTCAAATATTGTCCTGATCAAATATTTCAAAGATGCATTCCCAACAATGAGGTAAGTAGTGTCATTAAATTTTGTTACTTTGAGGCATGTGAGGATCATTTCTCGTCAAAAAAGATACCTACAAAAATCTTACAAAATGAATTTTATTGGTACACCATGTTGAAGGACTCATATGCATTCTGCAAAACCTGTGAAAATTGTTAAAAGGTGGGATTTATTTCAAAACATAGAGTCTTTAGATAATCTTTTATTGACTCTTAAGTCTCATCATAGTGGAGATGTGCATCGTGCAATTCATGATCTATGGCCCCATTTTCATAAAGAACATGCTCATTATAGTATTAGGAATATGATTAAAAAAAAAACCATGTTTGCCAGTTTTTAAGAAAATTGGATGGGAAGTCTATCCCCGACCCATAAAGGGTGTTTAAGCCGTTCTTGGACATAAAATCAAGGGAAGATGTGAGCTACAATCACAACTACCTGTACATACAAATGCTTTTTTTTAAAAAATAAATAAAAAAAAGGGGGAAGAAAGAGAGAGAGACTCCAACTGGCTTCTATATAGGTGATATGATTGTATTTTCTTTTTCTTATCTATAAAATCTTCTTCTTCTTCCCTTCATTTATACTCAACCCGTACATTTTACAATCATAAATAGGTCTTCAAATGGCAGGATCCTCATCTTTTAAAATAAACAATATTTGTGTTTTTTGTAGATCCAGTCCTGTGAAAGAAAAAGAGTTCATAGAATACGCAAATCATCTTGATCAGATACTAGCTGAGAAAAAAATTAATTTAGTATATGGGGGAGGCAACCTTGGGTTAATGGGGAGCGTGTCAACAACTGCATTCTTAGAAGGTAGTCAAGTTTTGGGGGTCATCCCTAAAGCTTTAGCAAAAGGGGACATCAATGGAAAAATAATTGGAGAGGAACTACAAGTCTCCACAATGTCTGATCGAATGAATACAATGTTTAACCATGATGATGCCTTCATTGCCTTACCAGGAGGTTTGGGAACATTGAAAGAGATCTTTCATATTTCCTCTTGGGCCCAACTACACATTCACCATAAACCCATAGGTTTGTTAAATGTTAATGGTTTTTATGACAATTTGTTGTCTTTTCTTGATCAAGCTGTGGAACAGGAATTTCTAACATCTTCAGCACGACAAATCATAATCTCTGATACTATTGCTGAACAATTGATTGACCAACAACAATCTTTCATTCTTGTAATTAATCTCTCCATGAGTTGCATAAATTGGTCACCTAAGAAAAGTTGTAAAAAGCTTAGATTGGATTTGAGCCTTCATTTGTGAAACCTTGTGTCTTTTTGGTTTTGTTAATAACACATTATTTTGTTTTGTTATTTATTATATTTGTTTAAGTGTGTTTGATGTTTGTTATTGTTCGTTGTTTCATGTGATGTCTTCTATACTCCATCTTTCTACCTTAGGACACTGAGGACAATGTCTTTTTTTGGTTGGGGGGAGAGGGTAGTAGTTAACATTAAAAAAAAAAACTTACTAACTGTTTTTGCTATTATTAAAACCATTTAACAAAACTGTTATTACTAGGATGACAGAGTAAGGGAGAATTTTATTGACTCTTGAGACGCATCTTAGTAAACATTTTCCAATGGTTATTTGCAATATTCATAACAAGCTCTATCACATACTTCTTTTGAAATATTCAGGTTTACAAACTCTCGCATTATTATTGATTAGTACTTAAAAGTGCATGTTTATCAAAGTTTTATATCATCATTTTGCACTTGAAGTATCAATAACTCCTTAACTAAAGCATGTTTTATAATAACAAGTTTGATACTATAAGATACCTTAATTTATGGTAAATGCTCATCTTAAATGCAGGCCTATCACATAAATAAAAGGATTGATTGATGAGTTTAAGTATTGAAAGTGAAAGGACAAAGAGATGGCCAAACTTAGAAAAGAGATGTTGGTGCAGTCCAAACCGGAACATTGCTCGGTAATTGGATCATATCTAGAGCTCTAGATCTCGGATTTAGGTCCATTTTATATGGATGGAAAGGTAAGACAAAGGCCTACAACTTTCATGGGAGCCCAAGATTTAAAAAAGGCCGTTTTGAAGTCCAAACTGAAGGAACAACGAAGAAGTCTGAAGCTGTCCTGCAGCCCAGACACTATTTAGTGTTCAGCCCATATCTTGAGTTCTAGAAGTCCAAATGACCTCATCTTTTTTTTGTTGGAAAGCTGAGACAATTTCCTAGAACATTCCTGAGGATTCTGGGCAAATTATGATGTTAGCAATGACTTCTTGTTTAGAAAAGAAGATAAGGATTGTCACCAAGTCAAGATGTGGCCACCCACTCATCAATTAGTCAACAAATCAATAGTTCCAAATTTTGGCCTATAAAAGGAGGCACTTACCATGTATTGAGGCATCTTGGTTTCCAGATCAAGATCATGCTCTTGCTTTCTCTCTTTGTATTGCTTATGTTTTGCTTTCATTAATATCAAGTTTATGCACTTCATTTCCTTTCCTTTACTTAGTTAACTTCTTTCTCATTTATGTTCTTATCTTGTTCATTTATGTTTCTTTCTTTCATTATGTTTAGCTAAGTTAATTATGTCAAGGTGAAAAGGGTACACTAATGGTGTAAGAATAAGTATAATATAAACTTAACATGGACCTTAACGTTGGATACTAACATGTTTTATATTTGTTATCTTGTTCACTTTTAATACTTTACCTGTTAAATGGTTAATCTAGATTTATGTTGTATAACACTTGGTACAACAAATACTTGGTACTTTCATAGCCCATACTGTATGGTATAACCGACACCTGAGCTATGAAAGGAACTTGATTTGTTGTTAACATAAGTTATAATCATGAATGCCTGCCAACATTTACAAGTATTAGCTTTATTCAAATAAGATAACTAATGTAATCATGTTAACAATTTATAATCTGATTGGAACCTCCTTTATGTGTGGTTTCCAATTGAGTAATAAGAGTTTATATTATACTTGTTTGAAGTACCATTAGTGGATCCTCTAACCTTGACATTTATTTTTATCGTTGTTTAATCCTTACATTAATCTTTCATCTCAAAGTTCTCATTAATTTCTTCATCTTCTTCTTCTTTTACTACTACTACTACTACTACTACTACTACTACTACTACTTATTATTTTTATTACTACTATTATTATTGTTATTATTATTATTATTATTATTATTATTTACATTCTGTTTATATTATATAATATATCTCTTTGATCTTTTCATAAACTCAGTAGATAGGCTGGAAACCTGTGACCCGATCTTTTAGATCATTCTCAGGTGTAACAACGCCACGTACTGAGTATTATTATTATTATTTTTATTATTATTACTATTATTGTTATTGTTGTTGTTGTTGTTGTTGTTGTTGTCTTGTTATTTATAATTTATACAATTAACCTCTTTGTGGTTCGACCCCGGTCTTGCTGGGTTATTTATTACTTTGACACTCCTACACTTGGGAGAAGACATCAAGCTTTTGGTCGTGTCAATTATCAATTGATTCTGCTCATATACTCATTTAATAAGTATTCTTAAATCTTCATTTTCACACACGCACTTTAACATATGATTGTGGGTTGCACATTTAATTATTACATTATTTATGTTCTTTTGTTAAAGGTAACAACTAAGGGAAAGGGATAGTATATAATTTGCAAAAAAAATAAAAATTAAAATAAAAAAAAGAAATTTTTTTTATAATAAATATAATTAAATAAATAAATAAAAACATAGATAAGTTTGGTCTCGTAGCCTGATTAGTACTTAAAAGTGCATTTTTATCAAGGTTTTATATCATTATTTTGCACTTGAAGTATCAATAACCCCTTAACTAAATCATATTTTATAATAATATACCTAATAATATAAGATACCTTTAATTTATGGTAAATGTTCATCTTAAATGCAGGCCTATCACATAAATAAAAAGATTGATTGATGAGTTCAAGTATTGAAATTGAAATGACAAAGAGAGGGCCAAACTTAGAAAAGAGATGTGCAGTCCAAATTTTGGCCTATCTGTTTTCAAGGAAGAAGATTTTGCCATGCATTTAGGCATCTTGGTGTTCAGTATCAAGATCATGCTCTTGCTCTCTTTCTTTGTATTTTGTAATGTTTAAGTTTTATTTGATGTTATATTAATCTCTTGTTTATGCTTTTCATTTCCTTTCCTTTATTTGTATAATTATGTTCTTATCTTGTTTTTTTATGTTTTTTTCATTATGTTTAGCTAAATCTTTTATGTCAAGGTGAAAAGGTTACACTAATGGTATAAGAATAAGTATAGTATAAACTCAACATGGACTTTAATGCTTGATAGTAACATGTTTTATATTTATTATCTTGCTTACTCTTAATACCTTGCTTGTTAAATTGTTAATCTAGTTTTGTGTTGAACAACCATTGGTACAACAAATACTTGGCACTTTGATAGCCCAACCGTATGGTATAACCTACACCTGTGCTATGAAAGGAACTTGATTTGTTGTTAACATAAGTTATCACCATGAATACCTGATAATTTTTACAAATATTGACATTACTCGAATAAGATAATTAATCTAATCATGTTAACAATTATAATCTAATTGGAACCTCCTTTGTGTGTGGTTTTCAGTTGAGTAATAAGAGTTTATACTATACTTGTTTGAAGTACCATTAGTGGATCCTCTAACCTTGACATTTGTTTTTATTATTGTTTAATCCTTACATCAATCTTACATCTCAAAGCTCTCTTTATTATTACTATTACTATTATTAATATCATTACTACTACTACTACTACTATTATTGTTATTATTAGTATTAGTATTAGTATTAGTATTATTACTACTACTACTAATTATTATTATTATTCTTGTTGTTGTTGTTGTTATTTATAATTTATTTAGTTAACCTCCTTGTGGTTCGACCCTGGTCTTACCAGGTTATTTATTACTTTGACACTCTTGCACTTGGGAGAAGACATCAAGCTTTTGGTCGTGTAAGCAATTAAGCCCGAAGGGGTGTTACTAGAATAAGATAATTAATATGATCATGTTAAAAATTTATAATGAACTATTAAGGATAAATTATTCGATTTGAACCTTCTTCATGTGTGGTTTCTAGTTGATTAATAAAAAGAGTTTATACTATATTTATTTCTAATACTATTAGTGGATCCTCTAACCTTGACAATTATTTTATTCTTGTTAAATCTTCACATTAATCTTACATCTCAAAGTCCTTTTTACCTCATCATCATCATCATCATCATCATCATCATCATAGTTAACCTCCTTGTGGTTCGACCCCAATCTTGCTAGGTTATTTATTACTTCAACATTGCTGCATTTAGGAGAAGACATCAATCTTTTGATTGTGTCATTAGAGTTATGTGAAGATGGAGATTTGTTGTGTGATTATTAAAATGATGTAATTGTGATTGAATAAGGTTTATAATCATTAAATATGGGTGGGTAATGAGTTAATTTATACAATGAAAGAAACAAAAACTCCTCCCTCATCACTTACGGGTTTCAACCATAAAGGAAAATTAGGATAATTGGAGATTTTGATACAATTGATTAGAATTGTGTGAAATTGTATGTTTATAAATGTTAATAGGTGAAATTAATAGGTGAAAAGGATGGGAATTTTTCAAAAGAAAGAACAAGAATTCTCACATTCTTCTCTTTTATAGGTTCGACTAAAGCTCACCTTACCTTAAAGGGAAGGGTTTAATTTTGATCTTGTTAATATAGGAGGTTATGTTTAAATGAATTTGTTGAATTGTTCTAGGGTTTAATAATAGAATAATCATAAAGAATATAAAAAAGGAGATTTTATTCCCTTTTATAGACAAGGAATTTGGCCAAGCATATGTAAGAATATTTGACTTGGTTAAATTAAGTAGTACATAAATTGTATTAGGTCGTGTCGATTAAAAATGGAATTGAATGAACAAAAGAAAAGAAATAGACATTATACATGACAAGAATGTGAAAGTTTCAATACGAATAAAATGAGAAATTCAAATCTATGTGGAAAACGAGATCGATCCTTATAGTAGATGAATGATAAGTTATTTATTGATTATTTTGGTACATGAGAGGTTGCAGGACCCAATCAGCAGCAGAGGATCATTTCATGTAACGACCTAGCTTTTTCAAGGCCAAAACCAATGGAATCTTTTTTTTGTCCAGTTTTGGATTTTTTTCACCATATCATTATGCAAATTTATAATTGCATTTCATTCATTAAAAAGGCACAATCCACGTAGGATAATGTAAATCAATATTCCCATAAAATGAATTCTCAATACACGTACCTATATTATTATATTTTCATACTCATAGGTTTACATTACATTATATTGACATACTCATAAATTCCCATTCCTATTCTAGTCTCACTAACATCACGAGTTCATACAAGAGTGCCGAACAACAAGTTACACATTTAGTACTTTTGTTATCCTAACCTTATGTAATTTCACAACATGACATCCTCATAAAATAAATACCTCATATGTATATTCATACACATCATATCAACCTGTTCGCACATTCACATTTGTGTTCTATTTCAATTTTTCATTATAAGTCTTTACAAAAGGGATCAGATGACTAATTGAGTGATGAACACGTTCATTTATAGCGCACTCATATCACCTATAACATCCAAATATATAGTTCTTTTCAAAATGTGTGAGCTGTGAAATGGATTTTCCTATACACCATGTTGGTATGATATCCCTGTTACAACACAAGATAATTTCAAGCATTATAGGCAATTTAAAGAAACATAATACAACAATATTAACGTTACATTTCATTCGTGGACCAAAAGAGTATAATTCTATCATTTCTCCTAACTTATGTAAATACCACCATTAATAATTCATCAAATACCAAGGATAATTACAATACTCAAACCCGATCATTCATCTCGAGTATCGTTAGTCGAACTAACGTTATTCTATATTTAAAGCATAACAATCATAATTCTTTCATATACTTAGCATATACAAAACCTAGTATACATGTGATGCAACCATATTATTTAATAGTTTAACCCACATTTAACTAGTATTTTGCCTATGTTTTATATATAAAATGCCTTGATATTCTTTGTTTTATGTTTTGAAGGCACTTTTGGATGAAAGATGCATAAAGGAGTATATTGGAGGTAATTGACAAATTTGACCTTCAGTCGATGTTTTGTGCAGGGCATGAGTTCTAGAGGTCTAAATGAAGTGATTTTAGTGGCATTAAAAATCTAACATCTATACCTTTTTGTACATGTAAGGAAAGAAAAAAAATGAGGAAGAGCATGAAAATTGCAGCCTTCAAAGTCATATCTCGCAATCTGCCAATGCTGGCCTTTGTCCATTCCGATTTGAATATCTGGAGCTACAGAATTTCAATTGATACAAACTTAATTGTGTTAGATTCCTGAATCAAATGCCTATCCACGCTCCATATTTTATCCACAAACGATGTCATATGAGAGAGATATGATTTTTCAAAGATGACAACTAAATTCTGCCAGCAAATAGGTTTCGTGAAGAAACGAGTCTAAATTACATTCTGAAGCATCTAAACCGATATCCAAGTTTTTATTTTAGCAATTTAGCTCCTCTAAGTCAAAGCTTGAAGATTTCATGCAAGGTTATTTCTCCTTTTTTAGGAAAATAGTTATTCAGGTACTTAAATGTAAACAATCTACTTAAGGGAGGACTATTTTGTAAAATAGAGACTAGGGTTTCCTAAGATATAAAAAGAATGAGAGAAGAGAAGGGTTGACAGCCAACCAAGAGGAGAAAAATTCCCCTCTCCTTTAAAAAACCTAAAATCATGTATTCCTCCTTTTTTATTAATTATTCAACAAACATGCAAGGCTAAACTTGTTTTCTTGGTTGCAAGGACAGGGAAACCTTCAGATTTCAAGAGCTATGAGATTTATTTTACCTTTTCTTTTCAGTTTATATGATGAATATGTTTGTTCTCCTATGCTTATTTTTCCTATGATTTTTTATTTTAATTGCTAGAGAGGACTTTAAGTTATTATTGTAGATAATCTATTACTAAGTTTGATGTCAAAAATGGAGTTGTGGTATATGAACTTGTGAAGCAACTGAGTTTAATAATTGTGGTAGATCTACGTTATTAATCTTAGAGAGAACATTCAATCAAAACAAACATAGACTGCAGACAATTATGTTTTCTTGATTAATCAACTTATCTAGTTCTTAAGGCTGTTATTGAATTAAATTACTAGTGCAGACATTGTGGTTGTTTGATGGTTAGGGTTAGTTATATGGCGAATCCGTTAACTAACCGATGTTAAGAAGAGATAAATATTCAGAATATAAATTGATGTTTCATTTCCATCATCAGTTTTGATTTCTGTAGGTGGATGTGTGCTTACGACTAAGGTTTGTTCTCTTGATAATTTTTTAATTTTATTAAACTTTTTTTTATAGTTTTCTATTTTCTTTTGCTTTAGCCTAGATAATGTCCACCCCCCCCCCCCCAAAAAAAAAAAATTGTATATCATCTAGCATAAAAATCTAACTTGAACCTTCCTCATGGGATCTACCCCTTACTTGCTTTATACTATCTTGTGTGTTATGTTTGAAGCTAGGGTAATTAATTTGTGCGACCGCAACATCACAACATGAGTTCATAAAGCGCCTCTATAATGTTTGATTGGTTGATGATTAGCTTTGATTAATGGCATCTGAAGGGATGACTAGGAAAAATGATTAATTAGCTTCGACTAATGGCAACTGAAGGGATGACTGGCACAAATGATTGATTAGCTTCAACTAATGGCATCCTAAGAGGATAGCTAGATTTGAGAGTTATGAATTAGTTTTCAAGATTGATGCATTCATGTATACTAGGTTTTATATATACTTAGTATACGAAAAAACTATGATTGTTATGCTTTAAACAAAGAATAAAGTTAGTTCGGATAATGATATTCGAGATGAATGATCGGGTTTGAGTATTGTAATTAGC
This sequence comes from Populus alba, assembly GCF_005239225.2. Lineage (NCBI taxonomy): Eukaryota > Viridiplantae > Streptophyta > Magnoliopsida > Malpighiales > Salicaceae > Populus > Populus alba. The sequence goes on from NC_133288.1 coordinate 13,562,378, forward strand.
CACAGTAATTGATGAATTATTAACATGGTATTTATATAAGTAAGGAGAAATGATAGAATTATACTCTTTTGGTCCATAAATGAAATGTTACGCTAATATTGTTTTTTTTTTTTAAATTGCCTATAATGCTCGAAATTATCTTGTGTTGTAACAAGGACATCATACCAACATGGTGTGTAGGGAAATCCGTTTCGCAGCTCACTCATTTTGAAAAGAACTATATATTCACATGTTATGAATGATATGAGTTCTATATGAACGGACGTGTTAATCACTAAATTAGTCATCCGACCCCTTTTGTAAAGACTAGTAATGAAAATTGAAATGGAACATGGATGTGAATGTGCGAATAAGTTGATATGATGTGTATGGATATACATATGAGGTATTCATCAAATGAGGATGTCGTGTTGTGAAATTACATCAGGACAAGATAATGAAAGTACTAGTTGTGTAACTTGTTCGACACTCTTGTATGATCTAGTAATGTTAACAAGACTAGAATAAGAATGCGAATTTATGAGTATGTCATCATGATGTAATGTAAACCTATTAGTATGGAAATATAATATTATGGGCACGTGTATTGAGAATATGTTTTATGGAAATGTTGATTTACATTATCCTCTGTAGATTGATTGGGATAATGAACAAAATACAATGATAAATCTAAAGAATGATGCGGTGAAAAAAATCTAGAAACTGGACAGGAAAACAAATTCCATCAATTTTGGCCTTGAAAAAGTGGGGTCGTTATATGACGTTTATGCATGCGAAATATAAACACCAAAAAAATAAGAGAAGAAAAGTTGGAATGACTTCACCATTGTTGTCGATTTCTGAATCGGCAGTGGTATAGTTTGACTGCTGATTTTTGAATCGACAGCGACGCAGCCAAACAGTTTTCACTGCTGATTTTTTGAATCAACAGCGACATAGTTTTCATTGTCGATTTAGAAATCGACAGCAATGAAGTTTTCCTTGCCGATTTCTAACTTAGTTTTCATTGTCGATTTCTAAATCGACTGCAACTGAGTCTAATTAAAAGTTTAGGAAACAAACCAGACTGTTTTGAGGAGCTAAAAAAAGGGGTAAAACCGGTTTTAGACAGACCAAAACAGGGGCAATAGCACATCTAAACCAACCCCAAACACCGCCACCTCATTTGATGGGGAGTATAAATGCAAGGAGAGAGAGAGAGAGAAAAGGTGACCCTTCCTCTTCCTAAAGTTGTCTACAGCTGCTGCATGTTGCTCTCCTCTTTCTCCTTCCCAACAAAAACCTAAACCAAACCATCAGAGAGTGCCTTGTGAACATATAAGGGAGAGTTGAGATCTTGAGAGAAGATTGGGCAGCAGTCTAAAGGGAAGGGAAAAAGGCTAGAAAACATGAGGGGAAGAAGGAAGAGAACCAATATGAGAAGAGAAAGAATACTGTCAAACCTTCCCCAAACTTAAATTTGAAAGGTATAGGTCATGAAAGTTTTCACTGATGAACTTTGGGTCAGTAGTGATTTAGTTTCGCTAATGATTTTCTATGCCAATAGCGACTTAGTTTCGCTAACAATTTTCTGTGTCAGCCGTGACTTAGTCTTCATTAGTTTCGCTAACAATTTTCTGTGTCAGCCGTGACTTAGTCTTCATTGCTGAAATGTCATACCATAAACGATCTAGATGTCAGTTACGATCCTAGTGTCAGCTTGACCTAACCCACTACGAGACTTTAAGAATTAAACACTAGGACTTATGTGGGTAACCTACATTAAAAATTGAGAAGAATGTCTGCTTATGATGACTTTCATTGTATGATTATATGATGTGTGGAACACTTGAATGTGAAAATGTGTGTTCTTGGGATATGTATGATATTAGTTTATATGATTACTGAATGTGAATATGTTTATTAGTGATCATTTAATGTGTCAGGAGGTATGATCAGGATCTGACCTTTGACCAGACGAGAACACCTAACAAGAGGAACAAATAGGTGGTCTTCACCCTTTTCTTAAATAATATCAATTCTATGAAATGATTTCATCATAAATGAATTGTTTCTATCTTGTTGTGACTATTAAATCACTCATGGAATAATTGATTGGGTATTATGTTTAGCTTCGGCTACTAGCATCTAAGATAGATGATCAGGTTGGATATTATGATTAGCTTCAACTAATGGCATCCGAGATGGATGATCGGTTTGAATATTGTGATTAGCTCCGGCTAATGGCATCCGATATGGATAGATGGGTTTGGATATTGTGATTGGCTCCGGCTAATGGCATCCGAGATGGATGATCGGTTTGGATATTGTTATTAGCTCCGGCTAATGGCATCCGAGATAGCTTTGGAATGGCATCTGAGATGGATAATCGATTTGGATATTGTGATTAGATTTGGCTAATAGCATCCGAGATGGATGATCCAGTCGGATATGGTGATTTAGCTTCGGCTAGTGGCATTCGAATTGGATGACTGGGTTTAAGTAATGCAATTGACCATGGTTAGTGGTGTCCATAAAGTATGACTGGGATAAAGTGAAGTAATTAACCACGACCAATGTAATAACTTTGGTCCCTACAACTCCTATAAAGAGGTTAGGACGTATGAGTAAGGATAATATAGTTGACGAAATAATAAGGTTAATAACAGAAAGTAGCAATAATAATCTTTTAGTTATTTATTGTCATGTTAAGATTGTTTATAATTCTTGTATTTATTTTTTTACTGTAACAGGGACATCACACTACCAAGGTGCGTAGGAATCTCGTTCCACTGGTCCACATGTTTTGATATGAACTATGTATCAGCATGTTTAAAATGTTATGTATTTTCCATAAACAAATGTACTAGTTGTGAATTTATCATTCAGCACTTTTGTAAAGACTTGTAATGATAACTATAATAGAACAAGAATATGGACTTATGAATATGTAAATATAATTTATGGGTATATGTATTAGGTATTCTCTTTTATTGGGATGTTGAATTATGAAATCATATTAGTATTACACTATACCAATGAATGAATCCTACTTGTTAAATCTCTAAATACTGTTGTGAAAAGCATCGATGATGTAATGACATACCAAAAAACATTACCATCAATTACGGTCATTTAGAATAAACATCAGATCATGAAATTATAAGAAATCTTGAGCTATTACACTGCAAGGTATGGAAATGAGTGATAAGGAATCTATTCAGGAATACGCCTAGAGGTGGTTTAGGGTAGCTATGTAGATGGATCTTCCACTGCTAGAAATGGAGATGGATAACTCGATTAAGATACCCTATTCTGAGTTCTTGATTGGAAGGGCAACCTCGCACTTTACTAACCTAGTGGTTATGGCCGAAAATATTGAATAAGCTATCAAAGTAGGAACTGTGAACCCTGAAGTCATGATGGAATCCGAGTTGGGGAATGGTTCTCAAATTGGGAATCTTATTAATCAAATATCACTGTGTTATCATCTACCCAAAAGCCACTACCAAAGATTGACATACATTTACCACTCATAGGTAATTTACCAACATCTTTTGAACATTAGACATATTACCCTAGTTCCATCAAATCCTATAAAGTCACCACTCTCTAGGTAGTACAATCCAAATGAGAAGTGTCAACATAATGATAGGATCCTCGGCCATTCAATCAAAAGCTGTAAAAATCTCAAGTATCAAATCTAGAAGCCAGGAAGTAAGGGGCAAGTTAAGTTCGTAAAGAATAATGTCATCTATCACATTGTCACCAAATCATCATGAGCACAACAAATGGTTGGTAAACACTAACAAGACATAAATGTCGCCGGGGAATTTGACCCAACAAAGAGTGTGGTGTGTGCCAAACTTTACCATTTTGCATTTTGGTTTTAAGATTGTATCGTATATTTTAATAAAGCATGTCTTTTCATTCTCTTTGTTGTTTTGAAATAAAAAATTATTTTTTGTGAAAGTAATAACTTGGCATTATATTGTTGTCCATATTTGGATAAATATAATGGTAGAAATGATTGAACCCCAAGGTGCGTTATGCAAAATGTTAAGAGGCAATCCTTACCTTTTTAAAACTTATAAAATTGACTTTGTGGCTCATTTCAAAACATTTCAACCACATCAATGTTGAAAAATCCCTTTTGCCAAAATAATCCTGAAAACAATCATTCAAGTAATTCCAATTGTAAGGTGACCAAACAATTTTGAACTAAGACATGAAAAATGAAAAATGCACAAAAGCTTGCCCCCATGTCTCTTGGTCAATTTTTAGTTGTATGTATAATTGCATGTAGTTCAATTTGCTAGTCATTGATTCATAGAAACATAAGTCTTTATGCAAAAACAATTACACTAAACAAGGACAAAATTTATCGATTCTAACCCCTTGTGCTTGAAATGATGAAAGGTCATGTTTGATATCCCTTCACATTCTAAAATATATCCCTTGTGGTCCCTATTTGAGCTGGAATATGTTTTTCTTTGTAAAAACTCTAACTAGGATCACACCCTGCACTAGGAGGGCAAATGAAAATTCCAACAATCAAAGGTCTATCCAAACTGGGATCACACCCTATATTGGTGGTGAAACAAAATTCAAAGATAAAAAACAATAGAGATGTTATGAAAAAATCCAAATATTGAGGGGCAATGCCCAAATAAAAAAAATAAAATGACCAAGTCAAAGTCAAAACAAATAAGATTGCCCTACTAAAGCAATAAAAATGAGCAAATCAACTAAATATGAAAGAAAAGAGGATTGCAAGACACAATGACAATGATCCTAAGTTTTTAGAACCTTAAAATAATCTTTGAGCCTATGAATCCCTTTCTTTTATATCCAAAAGTCATAGCTTCATTATGTGCCTTTAAAAGATCTTTTTAATTAAGCAAACAAGCAACTTAGACCAATAAATGGCATTCTTAAAATGCAAAAAAAACTTTTTTTCATAAGAATCATGACATTGCGAACAAAGCTACTTGTTATTATTCATAATAACAAAATAAGTGATTAAAAGAGACAATTTTCTCAAACAAAGCCTCAAGTTTTTACTCAAGCCTTTTGCTTTGAAACCCAAAAAACAAAAGGTCACTTCACCATGTACCTTCACCAATTCTAATCTTTCTTGTATAAAAGATCAAATTATCCTTTTTGCTAAAAAAATTAAACCCATTGGGAATTATGAGAAATTAAAAAAAAAAACATTATTTTAAGCTTACATCGGATAAATTTATGTTTTAAAAATGCAAAAAAATCATTTGATTCATAGATAGCCCAACTTCAAGCTAGTGCGTCCTTTCAAACTTTACCCTGTCAATTCTCAATAAAAAATACACATGATTAGTACTTAAAAGCGCATGTTTATCAAGGTTTTATATCATTATTTTGCACTTAAAGTATCAATAACTCATTAACTAAAGCATAGTTTATAATAAAAAGTCTGATACTATAAAATGCCTTAATATATGGTAAATGTTCATCTTAAATGTAGGCCTATCACATCAATCAAAGGATTGATTGATGAATTCAACTACTGAAATTCTGAAGATAAAGAGAGGATGAAGCTTAGAAAAGAGATGTTGGTGCAGTCCAAACTATAACATTTTTTGATAATTGGGTCATATCTCGAGTTCTAAATGTCCAAATGACCTCAAGTTTTTACATAGATTCGGCAAGACATAGACTTACAACTTTCATGTGGAGTCCAAGATTTAAAAAGGTCGTTTTCAAGTCCAAATTATAACAACAACGAAGAAGTCTGAATCTGTCCTGCAGCCTAGACACTGTTCAATAATCAGCCCATATCTCGAGTTCTAGAAGTCCAAATGATCTCAATTCTTTTTTCTTGGAAAGCTGAGACAATTTCCTAGAACTTTCATGAGTACAGGTGGTTCCAATTCTGACGTTAGCAGTGACGTTTTATTCAAACAAGAAGATAAGGATTTTCACCAAGTCAAGATGTAGTCACCCACTCAACAATTATTTATCAAATCAATGGTTCCAAATTTTAGCCTATAAAAGGAGGCATTTGCCATGGATTTAGGCATCTTGGTGTTCAAATCAAGATCATGCTCTTGCTCTCTTTCTTTGTATTTTGTAATGTTTAAGTTTTATTTTATGCTATATTAATATCTTGTTTATGCTTTTCATTTCCTTTCCTTTATTTATATAATTATGTTCTTATCTTGTTTATGTATGTTTCTTTCTTTCTTTCATTATGTTTAGTTTTCTGCAGCATGATACCAAATGATGCGAACCTCCTGGTCACGCAACCCACACGCAAAGACACCAATTCTCGGAAAGCCAAGTAAATCAAGTTTGATAGGAGTGTGACACAAAGATAACTTGTACCTAGGCACCAGCACTATTGGAAACGGAGGCCCCCACCCAACGAATATTGATTCGCGAACGAGAAATATAAGGATGACGCCATGAAGACAGTTGTTCTTCGATAAGTCGTTTTCAGTTCTTTAGAGAACCATGGAAGGGAGATTATCTCACCAACACACACACACACACAAAGTGCGGCAAATAAGAAGTTTTATTAATATGAATTGTCTTGCCTTACATGTCTAGTTATGCCCTTATTTATAGTGACTGCAAACTAAAATAAACCCTAATGGACCCCTTATGTGGACTTATATGATGCCCACTTATAATTAAACCCAAATAATATAAATAAACCCTAAACTAAGAAGAAAATAACAATAAAATAAATAAATCCGAATTTAATATCCTAAATATGATAGGATCAGATTCTACCCCTTTAGAAGTCCTATATAAGTTAGGAGAATCAAATCTAAAGTTAGAATTAGTTCTGAAATCTTCTTTCCTTTTTGTAGCTAGGATGAATAAGGAATCCTTGTAAGAAAAGGATTCTAAAACATTTATGAATCCTTGCCACACTTGGAAACTATGTTGCAGCCTATTAAGGATCTTTGTAGAATTAGGAGATTCCTAAAATAAGCTACCGCATCCTTTTAGGAAAAGAATCCTAGCCAAATAGGAAGTCCACAAGTCAAAAGGAAGTAAATAACAAAACCCCTACAGCCTCTGTTGACCCGTGTTTGGATGCCTTGCCGAACTCCGATTGATATGATATTTTAACCCAAGGTATAAAAACATGTCAAGAGCCTCCACGTAAAATTTCAGCTCGATCCAACGGTAGGATTGAGAATTATGACTATTTCTATAAAACTGGATAGTTGCGCATTTTACGTCAAAATCCAAATTTGACCTTGCCTTGATCGTATCATTTTACTATTAATCTTAATCTTATTATTATTATTACTACTACTACTACTACTACTACTACTACTACTAATTATTATTAGTATTATTATTGTTGTTGTTGTTATTGTTGTTGTTGTTGTTGTTGTTGTTGTTGTTGTTGTTGTTGTGTTGTTGTTATTTATAATTTATATAGTTAATCTCCCTATGGTTCGACCCCGGTCTTGCCGGGTTATTTATTACTTCGACACTCCTGCACTTGGGAAAAGACTTCAATCTTTTGGTCGTGTCAACACAAAAGATGCACCTTAGAGTTAAATGACATGTCTCGGGGTTACAATCAAAGAAACACTTTCAAATTTACATATCATGATTTTTTCTTGACAACAACTAGACTTGAATGGATATGATCCTTGAAATTTGCGAGTTAATTCCAAAGCATGAAGCAATTTTCAAACAAAAAAGTCATTATCTAAGTTTACAAAGACCTTGACAGAAATGACATTGACACTTCTTATATGTTGTCCTTAAAAAGATGAGCAGTTGGTGGTAGTGCAGTGAACCACGAGAGGGATAAAAGACAATATCTAGATCAGCTGGGGGGCAAAGAAGCACATAATCAAATGATGATTCTGTAAAATCTATCAAAGCTATGAATAGCGTATAGCAATGACAAATGCCTATTGATGATAAGCAGAAGAATGAGCATAACTAGGTTAGTTACGGATAATGTTGCTCACGAATAGTTTATGATTTGATGAACTCCATCAGCGGTAGAGAATAATGCTACACTTGGGGGGCATCTTCATGTTTGAAAATGCAATTTACCCTTTAAATGATGGCTATGATAACCAAAAAATGTTATCACATGAATGAATCAATTGGGGGCAACTTGCAACAATCATTAACAATGTAAACACCCAAAAGAAAATACATATATATAGAGAATTGATGACTCCACCGTCGCTGCTGATTTCTGAATCGGCAACAACGCGGTTTTCGCTGTTGATTTCTGAATCAGCAATGACAGCTTTTTTTTTTAATTGTCTTAAGGAGATGGGAGGGAGGGGTAAAACCAGTTTTGGATAGACCAAAACAAGGATAAGAACACATCTAAACCAACCCCAAACACCCCACCTCTTTTAATGGGGAGTATAAATATAAGGAGGAGAAAGAAGGTGACCTTTACTCTTCCCAAAGTTGTCTGCTGCAGTCATATGTCCAACTGCATGTTGCTCTTCCCTTTCTCTTTCCCAACAGAAACCTAAACCAAACCAGTAAAGAATGCCTTGTGAACGTGTGAGGGAGAGATGAGACCTTGAGAGAAGATTGGACAGCTGTTTAGAGGGAAAGGAAAAGGGGGGCCAGAAAACGTGAGAGAAAGAAGAAAGAGGAGAACCAGCGAGAGAGGAGAAAGAATATTGTCAAACCTTCCTTAAACTTAGTTAGATTCGAAAGGTATGGGTTATGAAACTCCCTTCCTCTTCTCCTTAAGACCCAGAATCGAAAATGAAGAAGAAGACCCTAAGAAAATTGACCTAAGACCTAAGCTAGCTGTGAAGGAAACTGAAATTAACTAAGAGGACAAGGAAACATATACGAAATGAGGCCATTTCCCAGAACATCTAACAAAGAAAAATGAATAAAATGGAAATAAGAAATCATAGTAGAGGGTTGGCTTTAACTATAGGGTTGGCCAACATGCATATGTGTGTTATGCTGGAATTTGTTGAAGGATTATATGCTGAAATTGATGGTTTCAATGTATGTGTTTTTCTAGAATTTATTGAAAGATTTCATGTTGGAATTGACGGTTTCAATGTGTGTGTTTTGCTGGAACATAGTGACAGTTTATATGTTGGGGTTGTTACAGCATGTGTGGTATGTGTTCATGCCAAAATATGTGTTGTGTAGTGAATTTGCGATTCGCTGCCGAAACTAAGTCTTCTGTAGCGAATTAGCCATTTGCTGCCGAATTGTGTGATTTGCAATGAAATTGTGATTCGCTACCGAAATTGTGTTGGCTGCAGTGAATTAGCATTCACTACTGAAATTAAGTTATCTGCAGCGAATTAGCATTCGCTGGTGAATTGTGTGTTCTGCAATGAAATTGTGATTCCTTGCCGAAACTATATCGGCTGCAGCTAATTAGCATTCGCTGCCAAAACTGAGTTATCTACAATGAATTTATGATTCGCTGCCAAAAATGAGTCTCCTGCGGCGAATTAGCATCCGCTGCCGAATTGTGTGTTTTGCAGTGAAATTGTGATTCGTTGTTGAAACTGTGTCAACTGCAACGAATTAGCATTCGCTGCTGAAATTGAGTTATCTGCAGCGAATTTGTGATTCACTGCCGAATTGTGTGTTCTGTAGTAAAATTGTGATTCACTGCCGAACTGTGTCAGCTGCAACGAATTAGCATCGCTGCCAAGTGGTGTGTTCTACATCAAAATTTGTAATTTGTTGCCGAAGTGCAATTGTCTACAGCGAATTTATGATTCGCTGTCGAAGTTGAGTTGTCTACAGCGAATTGTGATTCGTTGCCGAAATTGAATTGTCTATAGCGAATTAACATTCGTTGCCGAATTTCGTGCTTTGCAGCAAATTTGCAATTCAATGCCGAAACTGAGTCTTCTGCAGCAAATTAGCATTACTATCGAATTGTGTGTTCTGCAGCAAAATTATGATTCGCTATCGAAACTGTGTCGACTGCAGTGAATTAGCATTCGCTGCCGAAACTAAGTTATCATTATTATTATTAAGTAATTACATTCTCTTAAATGTTTTGTACTGCAATAGGAACATCACATCAACGAGATGCCTAGGAAACCCAATACACGGGAACCTACTTTTGCAAAGAATCATGTAGTTACATTCTAAATCACGATGTATTTTGTATGAATCAATGTACTAAACGTATAACTTTTATTAGATCCTTTTGTTTAAATTCGTGATGACTATTAGTAGAATAGGAATGCAAACTCATATCTATGTATGTATATTTTTAATGTGAACTTCTAATCATGCAAACATAATATTATGTGTTTATATAAGATTCACTTTTAAATGAAATGTTAATTGTTGCTGATGTATGGATTGTATCTTGATGATGTGAGGGAATAGGTTCGCCGATTACCGACACGGTGTGACAAGTATATAAAAAAAAATACTATTGTTTTGGGCTTGAAAAGCCGGGTTGTTTCAAACAACATATGATTTGATGAACTCCTTTAGAAAGTAAGAGTAATAGAGCGCTGCTTCTTCATCAAAATGAGTCGATAATGATATAATAATGGCTATAATATGTGAAAGATGTTATCACATGAATACATTAGTTTGGGGCAATTTGCAATAGTCATTAACAACAATGTATATGATGAACTCCTTTAGAAAGTAAAAGTAATGGAGTGCCGCTTCTCCGTCAAAGTGAGTGGGGCAATGGTGCAAAAATGGCTATAATACCTGAAAAAATCTTATCACATGAATGCATTAGTTGAGGGCAATTTGCAACAATCATTAATGACATATGATTTGATGAACTCTTTTAGAAAGTGAGAATAATGGAGTGCCACTTTTCCATCAAAATAAGTTGGCAATAGTGCATGAATATCACAAATCAGGGTGTATCATCTGACTAAAGGGCAACATTATGGCTAAGAAAGTTTGTCATTTCTTGGAGAATTGTTAATTAAGCAAAGCTTCATGCATCACCTAAAAGTCTAGGTTATGCAATAAAGAAGCAATTAAGCACAATTAATCATGTGAGCAAAACCCAAGCGGGCTGATGCAATGAAGAGGCAATCAAAGATATTGATCACATAGGAAAACTTGAGTAGGCTAAAGATTTAAACTGAGTAACCAAGGGATCAAATTGGTAACAGTAAACCTTTCCACCAATCAAAGGATGATTTGTAAGAAATGGGGGGCCATGTTTCCACCAATTAAAGGATGATCATTGCATAATATTTTTCCAAGAATTTCACAAGAAATAATACTGAATGAAGTCTAGCAAGACTTCAACAAACATGAACCTAGCAAGGTTCTAAGCCAAGTAAGACTCGATTTGGTTTTCAAAGCCTAACAAGGGTTCAATAAAGAAGGAATCTAATAAAATTCAAAAGCCCAACAACGTTAAGCAAGAAAGAGTCTAGTAAAAAGAACCTAGCAAGGTTTTGAGCCCAGCAAGGCTTTAATGATTAAAACCCCATCCAGTTTTGACAAAAAAAAAAGTCCAGCAAGACTCTAGCAAAAAGGACCTAGAAAGGTTTTTAGCCCAACAAGGCTCCAATTATTAAATACCCATCAAGGTTTTAATAAAGAAAGAGCTCATCAAGACTTTACCCAAAAAAAAAAAAGATCTAGCAAGGTTCTTAGCCTAATAAGGCTCTAGTGATTAAAAACCCATCAAGGTTGACACGACCAAAAGCTTGATGTCTTTTCCCAAGTGCAGGAGTGTCGAAGTAATAAATAACCCGGCAAGACCGGGGTCGAACCACAGAGAGGTTAATTGTATAAATTATAAATAACAAGACAACAACAACAACAACAACAATAACAATAACAATAACAATAATAATTATAATACTCAGTACGTGGCGTTGTTACACCTGAGAATGATCCAAAAGATCGGATCACAGGTTTCCAGCCTATATACTGAGTTTATGAAAAGATCAAAGGGATATATTACAGAATGTAAATAACAACAATAACAATAATAATAATAACAATAGTAGTAGTATTAGTAATAGAAGAAGATGAAGAAATTAATGAGAACTTTGAGTTGGAAGATTAATGTAAGGATTAACCAATGATAAAAACAAATGTCAAGGTTAGAGGATTCACTAACGGTACTTCAAACAAGTATAATATAAACTCTTATTACTCAATTGGAAATCACACATAAAGGAGGTTCCCATCAGATTATAAATTGTTAACATGATTACATTAGTTATCTTATTTGAATAAAGCTAATACTTGTAAATGTTGGCAGGCATTCATGATTATAACTTATGTTAACAACAAATCAAGTCCCTTTCATAGCTCAGGTGTCGGTTATACCATACAATATGGGCTATGAAAGTACCAAGTATTTGTTGTACCAAGTGTTATACAACATAAATCTAGATTAACCATTTAACAAGCAAAGTATTAAAAGTGAACAAGATAACAAATATAAAACATGTTAGTATCTAACGTTAAGGTCCATGTTAAGTTTATATTATACTTATTCTTACACCATTAGTGTACCCTTTTCACCTTGACATAATTAACTTAGCTAAACATAATGAAAGAAAGAAACATAAATGAATAAGATAAGAACATAAATGAGAAAGAAGTTAACTAAGTAAAGGAAAGGAAATTAAGTGCATAAACTTGATATTAATGAAAGCAAAACATAAGCAATACAAAGAGAGAAAGCAAGAGCATGATCTTGATCTGGAAACCAAGATGCCTCAATACATGGTAAGTGCCTCCTTTTATAGGCCAAAATTTGGAACTATTCAATTGTTAATTAATTGATGAGTGGGTGGCCACATCTTGACTTTGTGACAATCCTTATCTTCTTGTCTGAACAAGACGTCATTGCTAACATCATAATTTGCCTAGAATCCTCAGGAATGTTCTAGGAAATTGTCTCAGTTTTCCAACAAAAAAAAGATGAGGTCATTTGGACTTCTAGAACTCAAGATATGGGTTGAACACTAAATAGTGTCTGGGCTGCAGGACAGCTTCGGACTTCTTCGTTGTTCCTTCAGTTTGGACTTCAAAATGGCCTTTTTAAATCTTGGGCTCTCATGAAAATTGTAGGCCTTTGTCTTACCTTTCCATCCATATAAAATGGACCTAAATCCGAGATCTAGAGCTCCAGATATGATCCAATTACCGAGCAATGTTCCGGTTTGGACTGCATCGACATCTCTTTTCTAAGTTTGGCCATCTCTTTGTCCTTTCACTTTCAATACTTAAACTCATCAATCAATCCTTTTATTTATGTGATAGGCCTGCATTTAAAATGAGCATTTACCATAAATTAAGGTATCTTATAGTATCAAACTTGTTATTATAAAACATGCTTTAGTTAAGGAGTTATTGATACTTCAAGTGCAAAATGATGATATAAAACCTTGATAAACATGCACTTTTAAGTACTAATCAAAGGTTCTAACAAAGAAAGTGTTTAGCAGGACTTCAACAAGAAAAGAACCCAACAAGGTTCTGAGCCTAACAAGGCTCCCAATGATTAAAGACCTGGCAAGGTTTTAGCAAAAGAAGAGTTCAACAATACTCTAGCAAATAAAGCCCAACAAGGTTCCGAGCTCATCAAGGCTCTCAACAAATAATAAGAAGTCTAGCATGGAAAAATCAAAAAAGGAAATCTCCATTCAACTCTGTCATCAGGTAATCAACCATGCAATCAAGAAGTCTCACTCTGCCATCAAGAATTGTATTTTTCACCTGGTTAAGCTGTATATGCGATTATTTTGAAAAATCTTTGTATTTTTCACCTAAAAAGGTTGCCCATGGAAATTTGAGCATTTTGAAAATTCTTGTTTTTCTTCACCTAAACAGGTCTTCCATTACAATAAGACTATTTGAAAAAAATCTTTGTATTCTTTATCTTGGCTAGTTGCCCATGATAATTTGATCATTTCAAAACTCTTTGAATTTTGCCAATAGGTAGGTTGCCTAGTACAAATATACCATTTCAAAAAATCTTTTGATTTTTCACAAAGATCATATTTTTCTTTACAAATTCTATCTCTCTCTCTTTTTTTTAATGTGTCTTTGAGCCCTCATCTCATAGATAGTGCACCTTTGAGCCCTATCTCATTTATTTTTCATTACGTCTTTGAGCCTTCATCTCCTAAATAGTGCACCTATGAGCCCTATCTCTTTTCTTTTTCATTGCGTCTTTGATCCCTCATCTCCTAAATAGTGCGCCTTTAAACCCTACCTCTTTCCTTCTGAGTGCGTATTTAAGCCCTCGTCTCCTAAAAAGTGTGTCTAGAAGCCTTATCTTTTTCTTTTTGAGTAAAACCTTTGAGCCCTTATTTCCTAGATAGTGCGTCTTTAAATCCTTTTTTTTTTCAAGTGCACTTTTTAGCCCTCATAAGAAGATAGTGCACTAACAAACCCTATATTTTTATTTTTGAGTGTGCTTTCTAGCCCTCACAATTTAGTGCACTTTTTAGTTATATCTTTTTTTTTTTTTTTCTGAGCACGCTTTCACTTCTAAAACTTTTATCAATCTCTGAGGTATCCATGAATATCTCAAAATCTTGGAAGGGTTGGCCATTTCTTAATCTAGTAAATCCATAATCTTTTTTCTTTTTTTCTTTACAAGTATACTAACTAAAGTTTATTACAAGACTTTTTATCGTAAGCATTTTAAAGAGAGGGCAACTATCATAACTAAATTTTTGATCCCCTATTTTTCTAAGTTTTTTTCAAAATACAGCAAAAAATGAAAAAAAAAAAAATAAGTTCTTGATGTATTTGCATCATTTTTAGCATTTTCAGCATCAACTTTTAATCATCAAGTTGACGTTGCCTTTTTCAAGCCTTTTTAGAAAAATAAAAAATATTTGAACAAAGAGACAAAATGTAAAGGAAGAAAATGAACAGCCCCAGCAGCGAGCAACCTTTTCTCCATCGTGACTAGCCCTAAACTTCCTACTGTCCAGCAACGCCAGTCCTGCACCTCCTACTGACCAGCATTAGCATTCCCTTTCTAGCATCAGTAGCAGCTCCTCCACATCTCAACTGATGTTCCTCCATCTCTTTTCTTCATTGTGACCAGCCCTACACCAAGCATTCAGAAGCAACGCCGTAAACTCCAACTAGCAGCAACAACTCTTCTTCTCAGCCACGCCAGCCTTCTACGATGTGAGTAGGGGTTTTATTCTCAGCCACGCCAGCCTTCCACGATGTGAGTAGGGGTTTTATTCTCAGCCACGCCAGCCTTCCACGCCGTGAGTAGGGGTTTTCTTCTCAGCCACACCAGTCTCTAGCGCCGCCATCAGCGACCAGCCTTTGCACCAGCAACACCCTTGAACCATAATAGCCCGGCCACGCTACCAACAAGGAGAACCATCATCAACACCCAACCACTCCCTCTCCTCTACCAGCACAACCCCACACACGATGCCTCCACGATCAGCCTGCACACCAGTTATTCCCAATCGTAAGATACACCATCAAATCTCCTTCATCATCGTCTACGAGCTTTACACATCAACAACCTCTTCCTCCAACCACAAGCCATAACAGCAAGGACATCACAAGCATTTCCATCCAGCTCTTTCATCCCCCATTTTCTTTTCACCAACCATAAGCCACAACAGGCACTACCATTTTTCATGTCCAATAGCTTCCTCTTCCCCAGCCATCGCAACTCCTCACCAGCAACCTCTATTGCACCAGCAGCAACAACTCCAGCCAACGACGACATCACCAACCAAAGGTGCACCTCCTCTCCTCTATTTTAGCCGTGAACAGCAGCAGTAGAGATTAGAGGTGAGAAAAAAACCGAGTAAACCGATAAAACCTAGAAAAAAATAACCAGCCGAATCGGAAAAAAAAAGCCAAGTAAACCGATTATTTTTTTTATAAAAATTTTTGGTTTGATTCAGTTCGGTTTCGATTTCCAAAACCTGAAACCGGAAAAACCCCAACCAAACTGAACCAATTCGGTTTAAGGGGTACAATAAATATAAAGAAAAAAATGCGTTCTAATTTATAAAACATAATTAACCCTAGACACTCTCCAACGACTTCTTGCAGCCGCTCCTTCAATCCTCACGGCCGCACTTCACACAATTCACACTTTCACTCACTCTATAACAAAATCAAGTTAATCCATCTTCAATTCTTCATCCATATCCCTCCTTGGCTCTCCCACACCATCTTCATCTTCAAAACTAATAACCTAGCCAGTCAACCACATCCCTCTCCCACACGGCCACGAGTCGCATGACACACACCACACCGATACACCAAACCTCCAGAGTTCAAATCTAGCAAACCAGTCCCTCCCTCTTTCACACCCGAACTTGAATCGTGCCCCAACTCACACCAAGTATGATTTTTTTTTCTGTCAATCTCTGTTTTTATTTTTATTTTTTAACATATGCTTTGTGATTCTGTGTATTTGTTGGTATATCCTTACAAAAAAAATCAGAGTTTGAGCATTTTGTGTATTTTGGTTGATTTTTTTCTGCATTAATAAATTTGTTATTCTGTGTAGTGTGTATTCTGTGATTTAGCGTAGGGATGATTTTTTTTTTGTGCATTCTGTGTAGTCTGTATGATTCTGTTTCTATATGTTCCGTGTAATGTGTATATTGGGTAAAGCCCTGCATTGTCGTTCATTTTTGTAATGTGTTTTGTGTAATGTTATTCTGTGTCCTATATTTAGTCATTAATTATGTCACTAATTACATGAATAATTCTGATAAACATAATGGATATTTAAAATTATGTCACTAGTTGTTGATTTTTTCTGGACTAGTTTATAAAAAGTTGAAACAACACCTCAAAGACAGATAGGAAGAAAGAAATATGTTGAAATCTGATGAAGGAAAATTTGATGGTGTGAATTTAAGACTTCGGCTTGGCAGTGAACTTATTGTTATAAAAATCTGTTGCTATCTCCCGAAATGACTAAGAATCTGTTGCTTTTATAATATAGAATGTAAATCTATTCCTATTGCATCTCGAAATAGACTGTTAATCAAAATTTCAATTGTATTTGAGACTTAGGCTTGTGATTAGTACTTAAAAGTGCATGTTTATCAACGTTTTATATCATCATTTTGCACTTGAAATATCAATAACTCCTTAACTAAAGCATGTTTTATAATAACAAGTCTAATACTATAAAATGTCTTAATATATGGTAAATGTTCATCTTAAATGTAGGCCTATCACATAAATCAAAGGATTGATTGATGAATTCAACTACTGAAATTTTGAAGATAAAAAAGGGTGAAGCTTAGAAAAGAGATGTTGGTGCAGTCCAAACTAGAACATTGTTTGGTAATTGGGTTATATCTCGAGTTCTAGATGTCCAAATGATCTCAAATTCTTACAAAGATTTGGTAAGACATAGGCCTACAACTTTCATGTGGACACCAAGATCTAAGAAGGTCGTTTTCAAGTCCAAATTATTGCAACAACAGAGAAGTCTGAATCTGTCTTGCAGCCCAAACAATGTTCAGTGTTCAGCCCATATCTTGAGTTCTAGAAGTCCAAATGACCTCAATTTTTTTTTCCTGGAAAGCTAAGAGAATTTCCTAGAACTTTCATGAGTACATATGGTTCCAGTTCTGATGTTAGCAATGATTTTTTATTCAGACAAGAAGATAAGGATTTTCACCAAGTCAAGATGTGGCCAGCCACTCAACAAGTATTCATCAAATCAATAGTTCCAAATTTTGGCCTATAAAAGAAGGCATTTGCCATGCATTTAGGCATCTTGGTGTTCAGATCAAGATCATGCTCTTGCTCTCTTTCTTTGTATTTTGTAATGTTTAAGTTTTATTTGATGTTATATTAATCTCTTGTTTATGCTTTTCATTTCCTTTCCTTTATTTGTATAATTATGTTCTTATCTTGTTTATTTATGTTTCTTTCTTTCATTATGTTTAGCTAAATATATTATGTCAAGGTGAAAAGGTTATACTAATGGTGCAAGAATAAGTATAATATAAACTCAATATGGACTTTAATGCTTGATACTAACATGTTTTATATTTATTATCTTGCTCACTTTTAATACCTTGCTTATTAAATGGTTAATCTAGATTTGTGTTGAACAACCCTTGGTATAACAAATGCTTGGCACTTTCATAGCCCAACCGTATGGTATAACATACACCTGTACTATGAAAGGAACTTGATTTGTTGTTAACATAAGTTATTACCATGAATACCTGATAATATTTACAAGTATTGGCATTACTTGAACAAGATAATTAATGTAATCATGTTAACAATTATAATCTAATTGTAACCTCCTTTGTATGTGGTTTCCAGTTGAGTAATAAGAGTTTATACTATACTTGTTTGAAATACCATTAGTGGATCCTCTAACCTTGACATTTATTTTTATCATTGTTTAATCCTTACAGTAATCTTCCATCTCAAAGTTCTCATTAATTTCTTCATCTTCTCTTTTTTTTATTACTACTACTACTACTACTACTACTATTATTATTATTATTATTATTATTATTATTATTATTATTATTATTTACATCCTTGTTATATTTTATGTACGTTAAGTATGCTCTGTGTTTGGTCAAGGATCCTGACATTGTTGGTTTTGCCTTGTTCATTCGCATCAGAAATCTGTTTATATTATATAATATATCTCTTTGATCTTTTCATAAACTCAGTATATAGGCTGGAAACCTGTGATCCGATCTTTTAAATCATTCTCAAGTATAACAACGCCACGTACTGAGTATTATTATTATTATTATTACTACTACTACTACTACTACTACTACTACTACTACTATTGTTGTTGTTGTTGTTGTTGTTGTTGTTGTTGTTGTATTGTTATTTATAATTTATACAATTAACCTCTTTGTGGTTCGACCCCAGTCTTGCCGGGTTATTACTTCGACACTCCTGCACTTGGGAGAAGACATCAATCTTTTGGTCATGCCAACTTGGCTAATGGCAGTGAACTTAGGATTGGTAGATGTTTAGGCTAATATTATTTTCCATTTTGTTTTTTGTTTTTGCCTAACATTTAAGTTTTTATTAGTTTGATAGTTTCTTTGAATTTTAGTACATTTAAGTCTATTATAAATTATGGGTTTTTAACATGTTTTCATTATGTAAAAACATAAGGAAACTCCTCAAATTCAAAATGCTTCATCCACAAGCACTACACCAACATCAACCACTTCTCCAACTCCAAAAACTAACGCAGAATCAACCAATGTAGGATCCACCACAAATACAAAAGGTAAATAACCTCAAGTCCTTACATTTAGGATATGAAATGCTGATGATAAAAAAAAAAAGTCACAAATTTGGGATCACTTTACAAAACTTGATGTTGATCCTAAAGCTTTTAGAGCTAAATGTAATTATTAATGGCACAAGTAATATGTGGAGTCATTTAAAAGTGTGCAAGAAGTTTCCTTTTGTGGTTGATAAGAAACAAAAGGTTTTGGTATTGGAACCTAAGATAGAGAAGGGTGAATTAGGAGAACAAATGTGGGAAGTCTTAAGGCAATAGGTTATAATTATAATGAATGTAGACCAACACTAGCAAAGATGGTTATAATTGATGAGTTGCTTTT
Source organism: Populus alba (assembly GCF_005239225.2). NCBI lineage: Eukaryota > Viridiplantae > Streptophyta > Magnoliopsida > Malpighiales > Salicaceae > Populus > Populus alba. Next base: position 13,581,919 of record NC_133288.1, read on the forward strand.
TAATTTTATGAAGGGGCGGGGATTTAAATTGTTTGCTAGGACTATGCAACCTAGATTTGACATTCCTTCTCGTTTCACTATTATGAGAGATTGTTTGAAACTTTATGTTGAAGAGAAGGATAGATTGAGGACAACTCTTATGGGTCAACGATTGTGCTTAACAACAGATACATGGACATCAATCCAAAATATTAACTATATGTGTTTAATAGCTCATTGGATTGATAATGACTCGAATTTGCATAAAAGAATTCTTAATTTTTGTCAAGTTTCCAATCATATGGGTGAGACAATTTGCCAAGTTATTGAGAATTATTTATTAGAGTGGGGGATTGATAAACTATTGACTATTACAGTAGACATGCAAGCTCTAATAATGTGACCTTTTCATATTTAAAGAATGTGATGAAAGATTGGCCAACTAATATATTGTCAAATGAGCACTTGCATATTAGATGTTATGCACACATTGTAAACCTCATTGTGTGTGATGGCTTGAAAGACATTAACGTTCCAGTTGTTAAGATTTGAAATGCAATTAGGTTTGTGAGATCTTCACCATCGAGGCATCTTGCATTCAAGAAGTGTGCTGGAAAGTTGCATATAGAGTATAAGAAATCATTGTGTTTAGATGTTGCAACTCGATAGATTTCAACTTATCTTATATTAGAAGCTGCTGAAAAGTTTGAAAAGGTGTTTGTGAAGTTAGGTGAAAAAGAACCTAGGTATATGAGTTACTTTTTTGGAGGTTAATGACACGACCAAAAGCTTGATGTCTTCTCCCAAGTGCAGGAGTGTCGAAGTAATAAATAACACGGTAAGACCGGGGTCGAACCACAGAGAGGTTAATTGTATAAATTATAAATAACAAGACAACAACAACAACAACAACAACAACAACAACAACAACAATAATAATAATAATAACAACAACAACAATAATAATACGCATTACGTGGCGTTGTTACACCTGAGAATGATCTAAAAGATCGGGTCACAGGTTTCCAGCCTATATACTGAGTTTATGAAAAGATCAAAGAGATATATTATATAATATAAACAGAATGTAAATAATAATAATAATAATAATAATAATAATAATAATACTAATAGTAATAATAGTAGTAGTAGTAGTAGTAGTAAAAGTAGTAGTAGTAATAAAAGAAGAAGATGAAGAAATTAATAAGAACTTTGAGATGAAAGATTAATGTAAGGATTAAACAACGATAAAAATAAATGTCAAGGTCAGAGGATCCACTAATGGTACTTCAAAAAAGTATAGTATAAACTCTTATTATTCAATTGGAAACCACACATAAAGGAGGTTCCAATCAGATTATAAATTGTTAACATGATTACATTAGTTATCTTATTCGAATAAAGCTAATACTTGTAAATGTTGGCAGGCATTCATGATTATAACTTATGTTAACAAGAAATCAAGTTCCTTTTTAGAAGAAAAAAGAAAGAGCTCTCAGTGAAAGAGAGAGAACCTAGAGAGAGACGCTATCCTCCTCCAAGGAGTTGATTCCCTCTTGTCCGCTGGCGCTTTTGCTGTTTGATTCTTCACCCGGTGGTTTTGATTGTCTGTTTCCACTAATCTTCTTCGTTTCCATGACTCCTTCACAATAATTCCACCTTAGCCTGATTTTCCCCCAATTTTTTTAGTTTCCCGCCTGTTCTTGTCTTCCCGATGGCCAAGAATAGGAGAAAGGCTACGTCCTCTGTAGCCCGTAGACAAGCCGCCTCTCCTGCAAATCTTGTTAGTCCCAAGGGTAATGGCCATGATGGGGAGGTTTCAGGGGTCGTGTCCCCCACGGTTGGCTCTGATGATGGTCCCGATGTAGTTGCTGGGGCCCCATCCCCTGATCTACCCCCCTCACCCCCACTTTCCCCTAGAGATGTGGGTCCAGCAATGGCGGTTGCTTCTGGCTCTCGGTTATTGGATGTTGTCCTGGTGGAAGACTGCTCTGGTGGTTCTGAAGATGGCATTCTTGGAGAGGATCAACTGGATTTAAATTTTACTGATGAAGACTGTGATTCCCCTCAAGGGCCTGAATTTCTCCCTGACCCGATCTTGCCTTCCCCGATGAACCCTTCAGAGAAAGTCCATTCCTTTTCGCACCCACAAAGTGGCATGCCCCCGGGTCCTACCTCTGGAGTGCTTGAGCATGCTCCCCCCTCTGGTGTAGGTAATCCTTTCCCTGGCCCTAGTACTAGTAAATGGAGAGATATTCTTGTTTCCAATAGATCCAATTCTTCTTGCACCAGGCTTAGAAATTATTCACTTAATCACTTGTCTAAATCATGTGCTATTTCTCAAGAGGATATCATGTCTCAGTTTGATATTTGGAATGTTTGTGTTGTGGGTTACATTTCTGGAAAGAGCCCTGGGTTTAAAGCTCTTAATGGTATCATATCCAATGTTTGGAAAACTGAAGCTACCCTCACGATTCATGAAACGGATTGGCTGATTTATCGTTTTAAGTCTAAGGAAGCGAAACTTGCTGTTCTTCGGGGAGGCCCTTATCTTGTGTATGGCCGGCCTCTTGTCCTCCGGCCGATGACAAGGTTCTTTGATTTCTCCAGCGAAGAGATGTCGAGGGTGCCGGTCTGGGTTAAATTTCCATGCCTTCCATTGTGTTGCTGGTCACCCATCTGTCTGTCAAAGATTGCTAGTGTAATTAGAAGGCCTATTCAGTGTGATCAGCTGACCTCCAGCCTATCCCGCATGTCTTATGCTAGAGTGCTGGTGGAAATCGACTTGCTTGAGGAGCTTCGTCAATCTGTGGAGATATCTCTTCCAGAAGGTCTTACACTACATCAAAAGGTGGTTTATGAGTCCCTGCCCAAGTACTGCAATTTTTGTCACGTTCTTGGCCACACTCGTCTTCTCTGTTCCAAGGCCGCAGCTTCCTCCAATAAGGTTCCTTGCCCTCAACCGCAGAATTTGGATGTTGCTGCTAGGGTGAATGTTTTTGATAGATTGGGCCCCCAGCTGCCACCACAGTCTTCTCCTTCTATAGAGCAAGATCAACCCCAAGTCAATATTGTTCATCAGGTTTCTGAGGAGAATGTGATGCCAGAAGCTGCTCTTGATCATTCAGCTGGGTGGGTTACTGTGGATTCACGCAAATCTAGTAAGCGTAAGGGGAAGGCTGTTGTGGGTTTTGACCAGGTGCTAGATGCAACCTCCCCAGCTTCTCCCACTCCTCCTGTTGGCAAAGGTATTGATCAGCTCCCTACTCATTCTCCTAGACCGGATTCATTGCTTGGAAACTCTTGTGAAGTGCATGCTCAGGATCCTCCTCCTGCTCCTACTGTTCCATTGATTGTTCCCTCTTGTGATGAGGTGGCTTGTAATCCCCCCTTGCCATTGGCAACTAATGTGTATGGGGTTGGGAATATTGTGAAAGCTCCTTTTATTGATATGGGAGTAGCTGCTCAGTGTGGGGTTAGGACCCGTAATCAAAAACAGCGAAGTCGTAGTGGAAGGGAATCCCCTTCCCCGGCCAATCCATGATTATCTATAGCTGGAATATCAGGGGGCTGAACAACCCCCTGAAGCAGCATGAGGTGGTCAGCCTCATGAAGAAGAACAAAATTGATGTTTGTGGGTTACTTGAAACCAAAATGCTTCCTGCCAGAGTTGCTTCCATGCACAAACTTAGGCTGAAGCATTGACAGTATTTGTCCAATGCAGCTATGGCTCACACGGCTAGAATTGTTGTTTTTTGGAACCCGGATACAGTTCATGTTGATTTGCTATCATCCTCAGCGCAAGCCATTCATCTTTCCATCTCCTGCTTAATCACCCAGTTGAAATTCAAGGTCACTTTTGTATATGGTTTTCACTCTATCACTGCCAGGCGTCCTCTTTGGGAGGAGTTAAGGAGATGGAACTCCAATCACCCCTAGCTGGTTCTTGGAGATTTTAACTCTTTGCTTTCCTCTTCTGACAAGCACAATGGTGAGGCCGTCTCAGCTTATGAAGTTTCTGATTTCAATGATTGTTGTTTTGACACTGGCCTTCGGGATGCTACCTATACTGGCTGCCATTACACTTGGTCAAACGGTATGGTTTGGAGTAAGCTTGATAGAGTTCTTATCAATCCCTTCTGGTCCTCTTTGCATAGTTCTGCTCATGTGCACTTTGCCACTCCTGGTGCATTTTCAGACCACTCCCCAGCTGCAGTGAAGTTGGACTCTTATGTACAGGGTAGGCGCAACTTCAAATTTTTTAATATGTGGGCTGCTCATGATCAGTTTCTGGGTGTTGTTTCTTCTTGTTGGTTGACGCAGGTGTATGGCACGCCTATGTACACCTTATGCCGCAAGCTGAAGCTACTGAAGGGCCCCTTGAAAGAGCTTAACCGGCTTCATTTCAGCCATATTTCTGAGAGGGTCTCCAGCCTTGAGTCCCATTTTGATCAGATCCAATCTGCTTTCCAACATGATAGAGACAACCAGTCCTTGTTTGAGCAGGACAAGGCTCTTCGCTCTAAGCTCTCTTCTCTAAAGTTTGCAGAGCACCAGTTTTTCAGCTAGAAAATAAAATGTAAATTTCTCCAGGACAGTGATCGAGGGTCCAAGTTTTTCCACGCTCTCATGGGGCACAACCACAGGAGGAACTTCATTCCAGCCACCACATGCAGCAATGGTCGGATCACTACCTCTCTTAAGGATGTGGGGGACGTCTTTGTGGCATACTATCATCAGTTGCTGGGTTCTTCGAAGTCTACCATTCCCCTGGATAGTGCTACAATTCAGTGTGGTCCGTGTCTCTCCTCTTCTTCCCAGGGCTCTCTCTTATCCCCGGTCTCTCATGAGGATATTCGTCATGTTGTCTTCAGTATTGCTAATGAAAGAGCCCCTGGTCCAGATGGATATTCCTCCTTCTTCTTTAAGTAAGCTTGGTCTATAGTTGGTGGGGATTTTTGTGCTGCCATTCAGGATTTCTTTGTTTCGGGTAGGCTGCTCAAACAAGTTAACCACTCCATAATTGCCTTGGTTCCCAAATCTGAGAATGCCTCTTCCCCCTCCGATTATAGGCATATCTCCTGTTGTAACGTAATCTATAATCTACAAAGTCTTGTCCAAGATCTTAGCTGGCCGGCTAGCTCTTGCTCTTCAGGATATTGTCAACCCCATGCAGAATGCGTTCTTGGGGGGGAGACATATGAGTGACAACATTAATTTGGTCCAGGAACTTCTCCGCCAGTATTGTAGGAAGCGCTCCTCTCCACGTTGCATGATGAAAGTGGATTTTAGGAAGGCTTTCGACTCTGTTCAATGGGATTTCTTGGAAAGTCTTCTTTGTCATCTTGGTTTCCCTGCACACTTTGTCTTGCTGGTCATGCAGTGTATATCATCTGCGTCTTATTCAGTGGCTGTGAATGGTGATATTCATGGGTTCTTTTCGGGCAAGTGTGGAGTGCGTCAAGGAGACCCATTGTCTCCGTATCTTTTCATTTGCTGCATGGAATATTTTTCAAGGATGCTCTCTCTAGCATCTCAGCAGGATGGGTTCAGTTTCCATCCCAAGTGTGCGATTCAAGGTATCTCCCACCTTGCCTTCGCTGATGACGTCCTTCTTCTTTGTCGCGGAGACCTCTCTTCAGTCTCTTGTTTTCTCCAGCAGCTTAATCTCTTTGGCCAAATTTCTGGTTTACACATTAACCCACAGAAATCGTCCATTTTCTTTGGAGGTGTGGGCACAGAGCAAAAGCATTCTATTCTCTCAGCTACTGGATTTAGTGAAGGGCAGTTTCCTTTTACTTACCTTGGAGTCCCTCTTAGCCCGCATAGACTGCTAGCAAGCCAATTCACTCCTCTTCTGCAGGACCTGAAATCGTCTATCCAAGGCTGGATGGGTAGATATCTTACTTATGCTAGGCGCTTGGAGCTCCTTCGATCGGTTCTATTTGGGAAGGTCCAGTTCTGGTTGAACATATTCCCTGTCCCTGCAATTGTGCTCAAGCAAATAATTAGCATATGTAGAAATTTCCTCTGGACTGGTGATGCATGTCGTGGTTCCTCTGCTATTGTTGCTTGGAAGACTGTTTGTCTTCCTAAAAATGAGGGTGGCTTGGGTTTGTTTGATCTCCTTGCCCGTAACAGTAGCTTTCTCAGTAAGCAGTTGTGGCACATTCATCTCAAAAAGGACTCGGTTTGGATTCGCTGGATACATCATTTCTATTTGAGCAGTGACTCCATCTGGTCTGTCCAGGTGCATCACTCGTCTTCCCCTTTGTGGAAGGCCATCATCAATGTTCGGGATGCTATCTCTCAACATTGTGGGGGATCAGAGGAGGAGTGTGTATCCTTGATGCGAGCCTGGTCTACTTCAGCTGGTCCTTTTCTTGCTCATGCATATGATTTCTTCAGGCCGGTTGGTTTAATTGTCCCATGGGAAAGGGTTGTCTGGGAGCAGTGGTCACTTCCAAAATACAGCTTTATATTATGGTTGGCGGTTTTGGGAAAACTCAAAACTCGGGACAGGTTGTGGTTCATTCCGTCTAACCCCTCTTGTGCCTTCTGTAGGTGTGAAGCTGAGACCCATGCTCATTTGTTTTTTGCTTGTAGTTGGACGGGCAGGCTGTGGGGAAGGATAAAAGATTGGCTTCGAATAGGTAGAAGGATGTCGTCCATCAATAGTGCTCTACGTGGGTTATTCCATAAGAGGTCCAATCTTGTGGCTCGCATGCGTAGAGTCTCCTTGGGTATCTCTGTGTATCTTATCTGGGAAGAAAGAAATAATCGGGTCTTTGATGATAAATCTAGGGAGGTTGATGTCATGTTCAGGAGATTTCAAATTCTGTTTTATACGGTGTTCCATTTTCATGAAAAGGATCACCTCCAATTGGTTGTAGGGTGACTGCCTGGTATCTTAAGGTGCCCAGTGTTGTGCATATGAGGTTTCCTGCTATCTGTGTTGCTTTGCATGGCTCTTTGGGGTGCATTAATTTCCTACATGCTTTATGCCGGGCCCTCCACTAAATTCATGTGGGGCATGTCCCTTGCTTTACTATCGTTGGTTTCTCAGCTGCGTTGGTTGCATGTCCCATGCAGATGATGTTCTTGTGGCTTTCAGCTATGGGAATGATGCCACGTTGCCTTGTCTGTTTCCTGTTGCATTGGCTCTCGGCTTTCTCGTGGAGTCCAGTTTATGGGATTGTTGCCTTGCTGGCTTCTTCTGTCGCCGTGCTCTCGGCTTCTCCTTCTACTGCTGCATGGCTCACGTATTGCTTCATGATTAGTACTTAAAAGTGCATTCTCATTAAGGTTTTATATCATCGTATTGCACTAAAGTATCATTAAATTCCCTAACTACAACATGTTTTATAATAACAAGTCTGATAATATAATATATCTTTAATTTATGGTAAATGTTTATTTTGAATGCAGTTATATCTCACAATTCAAAGGATTTATTGATGTGATTAACTATTGAAAGTGAAGAGACAAAAAGAGGACTAGGCTAAGAGAAGAGATGCTGGTTCAATTCCAAACTCGAACACCATTCGGTTATTGGATCATAACTGGAGTTGTAGAACTCGGATTTAGGTCTACTTTATATGAATCGAAAAGCTAAGACATAGACCTACAACTTTCATGAAGAGTCCAATACTCAAATCTGCCGTTTTCAAGTTCAAATCTTAGGAACAACGGAGAAGTCGGAACCTGTCCTGCAGCTCGGACACTGTTCGGTTTTCAGCTCATATCTTGAGTTCTAGAAGTCCAAATGATCTCTGGTTTTTTTTGTTGGAAAGCTAAGACAATTTCCCACAGCTTTAATGGAACAAAGGGCTCTAATTATGATGTTAGCAATGACGTTTTGACCAGCCAACAATATCAATAACCAGCCAATAATGTCAAGAACCAGCAGCCAACATTGTCAAAAAACCAGCCACCAAATCAATGGTTGGCCACCAATAAATAGTTTGTCAACCAATCAATAGTTCTAATTTTTAACCTATAAAAAGGAGGCATTTGCCATGTATTTAGATATATTATTTTTCAGATCAAAATCATCTTCTTGCTTTCTCTCTTTGTAATGTTCAAGTTTTCTTTCATGCTATATTAATATCTTGTTTATGCTTTTTTTCATTTCCTTTCCTATACTTAGTTAACTTATATCATGTTTATGTTCTTATATTGTTTATTTATGTTTTTCTTCTTCATTATGTTTAGCTAAGTTAATTATGTCAAGGTGAAAAGGTTTCACTAGTGGTGTTAGAATAGATATAATATAAACTCAACATGGACTTTAATGTTTATATCCAATAAAGATTGTTATTAACATGTTTTATCTTTTTATCTTACTAATTCTTAATACCTTGCTTAATGTTTAATCTAGATTTGTGTTGTATAACACTTGGTACATCAAATGCTTGATCCTTCATAGTTTTCGACCGACATCATTATTATGATAGGAACTTGATTTGTTGTTAACATAAGCTAGCAACATGAATGCCTGATGATATTTATAAGTATGGTGTTACTTAGATAAGATAATTAATATGATCATGTTAACAATTTATAATGAGCTAATAACGATAAATCATCTAATTGGAACCTCCTTTGTGTGTGGTTTCCAGTTGAGTAATAAAAAGAGTTTATATTATATTTATTTGAAATACCATTAGTGAATCCTCTAACCTTGATATTTGTTTTTATTATTGTTTAATCCTTACATCAACCTTACCTCTCAAAGCTCTCTTTATTATTACTACTACTATTATTATTATTTACATTCTTGTTATATTATATGTACGTTAAGTATGCTCTGTGTTTGATCAAGGATCCTGACATTGTTGGTCTTGCCTTGTTCATTCGCATCAGAAATCTGTTTATATTATATAATATATCTCTTTAATATTTTCATAAACTCAGTATATAGGCTGGAAACCTGTGACCCGATCTTTTAGATCATTCTCAGGTATAACAACACCACGTACTGAGTATTATTATTATTACTCTTAATATTACTATTATTATTGTTGTTATTGTTGTTGTTGTTATCGTGTTGTTATTTATATTTTATACAATTAACCTCCTTGTGGTTCGACCCCGGTCTTGCCGGGTTATTTATTACTTCGACACTCCTGCACTTGGGAGAAGACATCAATCTTTTGGTCGTGTCAAGTTTTTGGCGTCGTTGCCGGGGAAGGTAAGTATTGTATAAATTATATATTTCTTTTATTTTCTTTTGTTTTTACTTTTATTTGTTTTTCTAATTTTTTGTTCTTTTTCTTTTCTTTTCTTTGCACTTGCATGAGAGTTTGGACACGTACATTAAGTGGTAGATTTCTAGGAAATCCTCATTTTCTTTAGAAAACATGGCCGAAGAAGATAACCAGTCAATTCATAATGAGAATAATGAGAATAATCGTGCGAGAACACTTAAAGATCACATGAATCCAATAAGAACAAGTGCACCATCATGTATTGTTTTTCCTCCTGATGCGTCTCATTTAATTTTAAGCCAGGTATTATTCAACTTTTACCCACTTTTCATGGCTTAGAATTGGAAAAATCCATACTTGCATTTAAGAGAATTTGAAGAAGTTTGTAACACCTATAATGACTTAAATTGTAGCATGAACACCATCAGATTAAAGCTTTTTCCTTTTTCATTAAAAGATAAAGCTAAAACATGGCTACAAAATATTAGGTCAGGATCCATTCGTGCTTGGGATGAAATGCAACAACAGTTTTTAAAGAAGTTTTTCCCTTCTCATAGAACAAACTCTTTCAAAAGACAAATCACCACTTTCACTCAAAAACCAGGAGAAACATTTTACAAGTGTTGGGATAGATATAAAGACTTGCTTAACACCTGTCCTCATCATGGTTTTGAAAGATGGAGATTGGTTTCACAATTTTATGAAGGGTTAACACCTAAAGATAGGCAAATGATGGAATTGATGTGCAATGGAACTTTTGAAGATAAAGACCCTGATGAAGCAATGGAGTACCTAGACTTGTTAGCTGAAAATGCTCAAAATTGGGACACCACAGGCACGTGTGAGGCACCAGGTAAAACTCAACCTCATACATCTAATGGAGGCATGTACAACCTTAGGGAAGATCATGACCTCCAAGCCAAATTTACATCTTTAGCTAAAAAAGTTGAGGCACTAGAATTAAAAAAGAGTGGTCAGTTAAAATCTGTTCAAGAAATTGTGTGTCAAATTTGTGAAACTAATGAACACTCAACCAATGATTGTCCAACTTTGCCTTCTTTTAAGGAATGTCTCCATGAACAAGCCAATGCTTTAAATAGTTTTCAAAGGCCAAGTAATAACCCATACTCACAAACATACAACCCTGGTTGGAGAAATCACCCAAATTTCAGTTGGAAGAATGGTAACAATAATGCACAAACTTCACAGCCACCATTTCAAGCACACCATAATTTTCAAAATTCTCATGGATATGCACCTCCTTATGTTCCCCCTCCTAGAAGAAATCTTGAGGAAACACTGCATACATTCATTGAAAAGCAAGAGACAATCAACACTCAAAATGCTCAAACCATGGCAGATCTAAAAGATACTCTTGCAAAGTTCACATCTGCTCTTAGTTTTCAGGAGAAAGGTAAGTTTCCATCTCAACCACAACAAAATCCCAAAGGGCAATACAATTCAAGTGCAAGTGGTTCTGGAAACCAACATATGGATCAAGTCAAATCAGTCACTACTCTCCGTAGTGGTAAGGTTATTGAAAAACTCACTCTTGAACCTTGTGAGAAAGATGAAGAGTCTATCTCTGAGGGTAAGGAAGGGGTTGAACCTGAACATTGCAAAGAAAAGGCTGATTCACCGCCAGCACTTCCATTTCCTCATGCCATGACCAAACAAAGAAAAGTCAATCATAATTCTGATATCTTTGAGACTTTCAAACAGGTAAAGATCAATATACATTTGTTAGATGCTATTAAACAGGTACCGTCTTATGCTAAATTTTTGAAAGATCTGTGCACTGTGAAAAGAAAACTGAATGTGAAAAAGAAAGCATTTTTAGCCGAACAAGTAAGTGCCATTCTTCAAAATGATAATGCTTTGAAATATAAAGACCCTGGTTGTCCTACAATTTCTTGCTTTATTGGAGAACATAAAATTGACAGAGCTTTACTTGATCTTGGAGCTAGTGTTAATTTACTTCCATATTCGGTTTTTCAAAGTCTCAATCTAGGTGAGTTGAAACCTACTGCTGTAACTCTTTTACTTGCTAATAGATCTGTAAAAGTGCCTAGAGGAATAGTTGAAGATGTGTTAGTACAAGTTGATAAATTCATCTTTCCTGTGGATTTTATTGTGTTGGATACACAACCTGTTGAAGCATGCAATCCAATTCCTGTTATTTTAGGACGTCCATTTCTTGCAACCTCTAATGCATTAATTAATTATAGGAATGGAGTGATGAAGTTATCTTTTGGAAACATGACATTGGAGATGAATGTTTTTAACATTTACAAGCAACCTGGAGATAATAATGATTTACAGGAAGTAGATTTTATTGAAAAATTAATCTATGATCAATTTGAAAATTCTTCCAGTGAAACTGAGTTTAATGAATCTGAAGATTTGCAAATGGTTTATTTTCAGGAAAAGTCAAAGGCAAATAGTTGGAGACTGAAAATTGAGGAATTGCCACCACGATCAATTGAGTCCATACCTTCAAGTGTTCAACCACCAAAACCCGATTTGAAGCCATTACCATTTAATCTCAAATACTCATTTTTAGGAGAAAATGAAACTTTTCCGGTAATAATTTCTTCCAAACTTAATGTTCATCAAGAAGGTAAGTTATTACAAACTCTGAAAATGCACAAAAATGCATTAGGATGGACCATAGCTGACATAAAAGGAATTAACCCTTTGATTTGCACACACAAGATTTATTTGGAGGAAAATGCTAAACCATCTAGAGAAATGCAACGAAGGCTTAATCCTAATATGAAAGAAGTAGTGAAAAATGAAGTCATTAAGCTTCTAGATAATGGAATCATTTATCCTATTTCTGACAGCAAATGGGTAAGTCCTACCCAAGTTGTACCCAAAAAGTCTGGAGTTACTGTGATAACAAATGAGAAGAATGAGTTAATTCCAACTAGGACTATTACTGGTTGGCGCATGTGCATTGACTATAGGAAACTTAATTCAATGACTAGAAAAGATCATTTTCCTTTACCTTTCATGGATCAAATCCTAGAAAAAGTTGCAGGTCATGAATTTTATTGTTTCCTAGATGGCTATTCAGGTTACAATCAAATTGAAATTGCATTTGAAGATCAAGAGAAAACTACTTTCACATGTCCATTTGGTACGTTTGCATATCGAAGGATGCCTTTTGGATTATGTAATGCACCAGCCACGTTTCAAATATGCATGCTTAGCATATTCAGTGATATGGTTGAACGTTTGCTTGAAATTTTTATGGATGACTTTTCTGTTTTTGGTGATTCATTTGATGATTGTTTAAATAACTTGGAAAAGGTTTTGAACAGGTGTGAAGAGAAGAATCTTGTGCTGAATTGGGAAAAATGTCATTTTATGGTAACAAATGGTATTGTTCTTGGTCACATTGTTTCATCAATAGGAATTGAGGTTGACAAATCTAAAATCGAGTTAATTGCCAACTTACCAGCACCAAAATCTATTAAAAATGTTAGATCATTCTTAGGACATGCTGGTTTTTATAGAAGGTTCATCAAAGATTTTAGTGTAATATCTAAGCCATTATGTAACCTTCTAACAAAGGATAATGTTTTTGAATGGACTGAACATTGTAAAGAAGCCTTTGTTAAACTTAAAAGCTTGCTTACTTCTGCTCCTGTTATTCAACCTCCTGATTGGTCATTACCTTTTGAAATAATGTGTGATGCTAGTGATTATGCCGTGGGTGCTGTTTTAGGACAAAGAAAAGACAAGAAACCTTATGTGATTTACTATGCAAGTAAAACTTTAAATAGTGCTCAAATGAATTACACTACCACTGAAAAGGAATTACTTGCATTAGTATTTGCATGTGAAAAATTCAGATCTTATCTTGTTGGCTCACCTGTTATTGTTTTTAGCGATCATGCAGCGTTGAAATATCTTCTTTCTAAGAAGGATTCTAAGGCTAGATTGGTGCGGTGGATTTTGTTACTTCAAGAATTCGATATCACAATCAAGGATAAGAAAGGCACCGAAAATGTTGTCGCGGATCATTTGTCAAGATTGACAACTGATTCAAGATCTGACATCACACCAATTAATGACTACTTTCCTAATGAATCTTTACTTTCTGTCTCTACAATGCCTTGGTTTGCTAATATTGTTAATTTTCTTGTTTCAGGACATTTGCCAGCTCATTGGAGTACTCAAGACAAAAGAAAGTTCTTGAACGAAGTGAAGAACTTTTATTGGGATGACCCTTACTTATTCAAATATTGTCCTGATCAAATATTTCGAAGATGCATTCCCGACAATGAGGTAAGTAGTGTTATTAAATTTTGTCATTCTGAGGCCTGTGGGGGTCATTTCTCATCAAGAAAGACAACTGCAAAAATCTTACAATGTGGATTTTATTGGCCCACCATGTTTAAAGATACGCATGCATTCTGCAAAACTTGTGAAAAACTATCAAAAGTTAGGATCTATTTCAAAACGTCACATGATGCCTTTAAATACTATTCTTGTCATTGAAATCTTTGACTGTTGGGGTATAGATTTTATGGGTCCATTTCCTCCATCATTTTGGTTTTGTTTACATATTAGTCGCAGTAGACTATGTTTCAAAATGGATAGAGGCAATTCCAAGTCGTAATAATGATCATAAAACAGTGATCAAGTTTTTAAAAAGACAATATTTTGAGTCGATTTGGAATCCCTCGGGCCATGATAAGTGATGGTGGAACACATTTCTGTAACAAAGTCATTTGAGTCTTTAATGAAGAAATATGGAATTACACACAAAGTTACCACCCCTTATCACCCCCAGACAAATGGACAAGTAGAACTTGCTAATAGGGGAGATCAAACAAATCTTGGAGAAAACCGTTAACCCTAATAGGAAAGACTGGTCTTTAAGACTTAATGATGCACTTTGGCTTATCGAACTGCTTATAAAAACATCATTAGGTATGTCACCTTATAGACTAGTTTATGGGAAACCTTGTCACTTGCCTGTGGAAATTGAACATAAAGCTTATTGGGCTATTAAAAGCTTTCAATTCAAACCTTGATGATGCTAGTCAGCTGCGAAAATTGCAAATAAATGAGCTTGAGGAAATAAGAAATGATGCATATGACAATTCAAAAATTCATAAAGCAAGAATCAAAGACTTTCATGACAAGAAAAATACTGAGAAAAACATTTTAATGTTGGTCAAAAAGTGTTGCTTTATAATTCTCGACTCCATTTATTTCCTGGAAAACTAAGATCAAGATGGAGCGGTCCTTTCATTGTGAAACATGTGTATCCATATGGGGCCTGTGATATTGAGAATCCAAAGAATGGCAATGTTTTCAAGGTAAATGGGCATCGTTTAAAAAGTTTATTTTGACAATTTTTCAGTTGAAAATGACTATATTGAATTGAGTGATCCTGTATATAAAGATTGATTTTTTTTTTTCTCACATTGTTTTGTGTTTTGGTATAACTTTTGTTTTGCTAGTCTCTCTTTCACCCCGGTCAAATGGCGGATAACGGTACTCCGTGACTTAAGTCGGTTCTTTCAGTTTCCCAAATTACTGATATTTGTATATATTTGTACAATTCTCTGCTCTTTCTCCCTTCTTTGAATCTTTTCCCCAATTCTCATTTGAAAATGGACACCACTCTTGAAAAGTTAAAAAGGTATTTTCCCGCTCTGCCTCTAAATGCAATTACAAAAATTTACCGTGCTAGGTGTGCAAGATTGAGGTTGTTAATGAATCATGAAATTCCTGAAGATATTCGCTGGCTAATTGAAGCAAAGGTACGATTATCAGGTGAGTCCTCTAATTCTTTCATTTCACACATGCCTGGAACAGGTACAAGCACTTTTGCAAAGAAACGTCGTGCAAAACGACTGAAAGTCTGTCACAGATGTGCCAGATGGACTTGTAATGTGACATGTCGTTCTTTAGGAATGGTATCTGTAAACCGTGAAGATAAGATACAATTCATTAAGGATGGCCTGAGTAAGGGGTCTTTAGATAATCTTTTTGTTGACCCTTGAGACGCATCCTAGTGGAGATGTGCATCGTGTAATTCATGATTTATGGCCACAATTCCATAAAGAACATGATCGACTTATTCTTGGGAATCTGACAAAAAAAGACCCTGTTTGCCAGTTTTTAAGAAAACTGGATGGGAAGCCTATCCCCGACCCATAGAGGGCGTTTAAGCCGTTCTTGAACGTAAAACCAAGGGAAGATGTGAGCCACAATCACAACTACCTGTACATACATGATTTGTCAACATAAATAAATAAATAAATAAAGAGCGAGAGAGAGAGAGTGTGAGACAACAGCTGGCCTACATATAGGTGGTATGATTGCATTTTCAAATTCTCATCTATAAATTCTTCTTTTCCTACCCTTCATTTCTACTCAACCCATACATTCATCAAATATAGAAGTGTGTAGACATGGCAGGTTCCTCAAGTCATCCATCAGAAATATTTGTGTTTTCGGTGGATCCAGTCCTGGGAAAGAAAAAGAGTTTTTAGACTCAGCAAATCATCTTGGTCGGGTACTAGCTGAGAGAAAGATTCATTTAGTTTATGGGGGAGGTAGCCTTGGGTTAATGGGAGGTGTGTCAATGGCTGCATTAATGGGAGGCAGTCGAGTTTTGGGGGTTGTCCCCAAAGCTTTAGCACAAGGGGACCTCATTGGAAAAACAATTGGAGAGGAAGTACGGGTCCCAACAATGTCTGATCGGATGAATACAATGTTTAACCATGCTGACGCCTTCATTGCCTTACCAGGTGGTCTGGGCACATTGGAAGAGATCTTTCATATTTCCTCTTGGGCCCAACTGCACATTCACCATAAACCCATAGGTTTATTAAATGTTAATGGTTTTTATGATAAGTTACTATCTTTCCTTGATCATGCTGTGGAACAGGAATTTCTAACATCTTCGGCACGACAAATCATAATCTCTGCTGCTACTGCTGAACAATTGATTGACCAACTACAATCTTTCATCCTTGTAATTGATCCCTCCATGAGTCGCCTAAATTGGTCAACTACGGAAAGCCGTAAAAAGCTTAAATTGGATTTGAGCCTTAGTTTGTAAAAACTTTGTGTCTTTTGTTTTTATTATTATGTTTTGTTATTTCTTATATTTGTTTAAGTGTGTTTCAGGTTTGTTAGTGTTTGCTGTTTCAGGTGATGTCTTCTATACTCTTTCTTTCTGCCTTAGCACATTGAGGACAATGTCTCGTTTTGGTTGGGGGGAGAGGGTAGTTGATATATTAAAAAAAAAAATTATTAACTAACTGTGTTTTCTATTATTAAAACCATTTGACAACATTGTTATTAGGATAGCAGAGTATAGAGTCAGTTTTATTACCTCTTGAGACACATCTTAGTAAGTATCTTTATTAGGATGGTAGAGTAAGGAGGAAATTTTATTGACTTTAGAGACGCATCTTAATAAGTATCATTACCAAGGTCTATCATAATACTTCTTGAAATATTCAGGTTTACAAACTCTCACATTGTTATCACTTAATTCTGCTTATATACTCATTTAATAAGTATTCTTAAACCTTCATTTTCACACACACACTTTAACATATGATTGTGGGTTGCATATTGGATTTTTACATTATTCATGTTCTTTTGTTAAAGGTAACAACTAAAGGAAAGGGATAGTATATAATAAAAAAAAAACAAACAAACAAATTGAATATTAAAAAAAAAAAAAAAGTAGATAAGTTTGGTTCCGTAGCCTCCTTGATTTAAGCAATTAAGCCCGAAGGGGTGTTTTAACACCTAGTACCCTAAAGTCAACTGACTTGGGAGCTATTGGCCCAGTGCTTGTTATATGGGTTGAGGAGAAAGCTTAAGGGAATCAAACATTGCACTATCTACATATCAGTATCTACAACCCGAGTTACTAAGCTCGTAGGGGTGTCTCAACACCTGATGCCCTAAGACCAACTGGTCTGGGAGTCATTAGCTTAAAGCTCGCTATATGGGTTAATGATGCATTGTGTTTTAAGTTATATGTATATATACCAAAAAAAAAAAAAAGGTATTAATCCCAACCCAAGGTAGTTAACCTTAGAAAAACATTAGAACAGAATATTGTTTTCTTCCAATAAAAGCCTCATAATTTATGTTTTCATACATTGAGCACATAAAAGAAGGTTTATTAATATCTTGTTTAAAAAGTGTAAAGCAGATATATAAATTTAATGAGAGTTTGTTTATCTGGATAGATTAATGGAAGTTGAATGATGAATGCCTTGCTTTGTGGAACTTGCAAATTGTTTTTCTATTTTAACGCTTTGATTACTAGGGACTAGTAATAAGCTGGTTGGGGGGTGTGATTAGTACTTAAAAGTGCATTCTCATTAAGGTTTTATATCATCGTATTGCACTAAAGTATCATTAAATTCCCTAACTACAACATGTTTTATAATAACAAGTCTGATAATATAATATATCTTTAATTTATGGTAAATGTTTATTTTGAATGCAGGTATATCTCACAATTCAAAGGATTTATTGATGTGATTAACTATTGAAAGTGAAGAGACAAAAAGAGGACTAGGCTAAGAGAAGAGATGCTGGTTCAATTTCCAAACTCGACACCATTCGGTTATTGGATCATAACTGGAGTTGTAGAACTCGGATTTAGGTCTACTTTATATGAATCGAAAAGCTAAGACATAGACCTACAACTTTCATGAAGAGTCCAAGACTCAAATCTGCCGTTTTCAAGTTCAAATCTTAGGAAACAACGGAGAAGTCCGGAACCTGTCCTGCAGCTCGGACACTGTTCGGTTTTCAGCTCATATCTTGAGTTCTAGAAGTCCAAATGATCTCTGGTTTTTTTTTGTTGGAAAGCTAAGACAATTGCCCACAGCTTTAATGGAACAAAGGGGCTCTAATTATGATGTTAGCAATGACGTTTTGACCAGCCAACAATATCAATAACCAGCCAATAATGTCAAGAACCAGCAGCCAACATTGTCAAAAACCAGCCACCAAATCAATGGTTGGCCACCAACTAAATAGTTTGTCAAAACCAATCAATAGTTCTAATTTTTAGCCTATAAAAGGAGGCATTTGCCATGTATTTAGATATATTATTTTTCAGATCAAAATCATCTTCTTGCTTTCTCTCTTTGTAATGTTCAAGTTTTCTTTCATGCTATATTAATATCTTGTTTATGCTTTTTTTCATTTCCTTTCCTATACTTAGTTAACTTATATCATGTTTATGTTCTTATATTGTTTATTTATGTTTTTTTCTTCTTCATTATGTTTAGCTAAGTTAATTATGTCAAGGTGAAAAGGTTTCACTAGTGGTGTTAGAATAGATATAATATAAACTCAACATGGACTTTAATGTTTATATCCAATAAAGATTGTTATTAACATGTTTTATCTTTTATATCTTACTAATTCTTTAATACCCTTGCTTAATGTTTAATCTAGATTTGTGTTGTATAACACTTGGTACATCAAATGCTTGATCCTTCATAGTTTTTCGACCGACATCATTATTATGATAGGAACTTGATTTGTTGTTAACATAAGCTAGCAACATGAATGCTGATGATATTTTATAAGTATGGTGTTACTTAGATAAGATAATTAATATGATCATGTTAACAATTTATAATGAGCTAATAACGATAAATCATCCGATTGGAACCTCCTTTGTGTGTGGTTTCCAGTTGAGTAATAAAAAGAGTTTATATTATATTTATTTGAAATACCATTAGTGAATCCTCTAACCTTGACATTTGTTTTTATTATTGTTTAATCCTTACATCAACCTTACCTCTCAAAGCTCTCTTTATTATTACTACTACTATTATTATTATTTACATTCTTGTTATATTTATATGTACGTTAAGTATGCTCTGTGTTTTGATCAAGGATCCTGACATTGTTTGGTCTTGCCTTGTTCATTCGCATCAGAAATCTGTTTATATTATATTAATATATCTCTTTTAATATTTTCATAAACTTAGTATATAGGCTGGAAACTTGTGACCGAATCTTTTAGATCATTCTCAGGTATAACAACGCCACGTACTGAGTATTATTATTATTACTCTTAATATTACTATTATTATTGTTGTTGTTGTTGTTGTTGTTATCGTGTTGTTATTTATAATTTATACAATTAACCTCCCTTGTGGTTCGACCCCGGTCTTGCCGGGTTATTTATTACTTCGACACTCCTGCACTTGGAGAAGACATCAATCTTTTGGTCGTGTCACTTCACTTCTATCTTTCAAGTCTGGCTGTTGTATTTTTGTAGGCTTTGTGTTTGTTTGCTCGATGGCTTGTAGCTTGGTTGTTTTTGAACTCGTGACCCTATTTATCAAATATTGTCTTGTAATAACTGTAGGCTTGGCTTTTATTTCTCTTTTGTTTTCTTTGTGCCGGAAAAGTTTTTCCGGGAGCGATTACAAAATTTACCGTTCCCCCTGGCTTGAGCTTTGTACAGTTGTTTTATTGGCTTTCTTGGTTTCCAGTTAGTCCTAACTTTTTGATCTATATATTTCTAATTGATCGACTCAGTCTTGGGGAATCTGAAAAAAAGAAAGAAAACAAGTTCCTCGACCAATAGAGGGCGTTTAAGCTGTTCTTAGCGTCAGGTGTCGGTTACAAATTAACCATACATTATGGGCCATGAAAGTACCAAGTATTTGTTTTTAGTACAAGTGTTATACAACATAAATCTAGATTAACCATTTAACAAGCAAAGTATTAAAAAATTGTGGGCCAACAAGATAACAAATATAAAACATGTTAGTATCCAACGTTAAGGTCCATGTTAAGTTTATATTATACTTATTCTTACACATTAGTGTACCCTTTTCACCTTATAACTGACATACTTAACTTAGCTAAACATAATAAAAGAAAGAAACATAAATGAATAAACCGTTATAAGAACATAAATGAGAAAGAAGTTATACTAAGTAAAGAAAGGAAATGAAGTGCATACTTGATATTAATGAAAGTGTACAAAACATAAGCAATACAGGAAAAGAGAGAAGCAAGAGCATGATCTTGATCTGGAAACCAAGATGCCTCAATACATTGGTAAGTGCCTCCTTTTATAGGCCAAAATTTGGAAGTATTGATTTGTTGACTAATTGATGAGTGGGTGGCCACAACTTTGACTTGGTGACAATTCTTATCTTCTTGTCTGAACAAGACATCATTAATAACATCATAATTTGCCCAGAATGTTCTAGGAAATTGTCTCATTCTTTCCAACAAAAAAAAAGATGACGTCATTTGGACTTCTACAACTCAAGATATGGCTGAAACACTAAATAGTGTCTAGGCGTAGGACAGCTTTCGGGACTTCTTCGTTGTTCCTTCAGTTTGGACTTCAAAACGGCCTTTTAAATCTTGGGCCTCCTCAAATGAAAGGTTAGCCTTTGTCTTACCTTTCCATCCATATAAAATGGACCTAAATCCGAGATCTAGAGCTCCTGATTATGATCCAATTACCGAGCAATGTTCCGGTTTGGACTGCATCAGCATCTCTTTTCTAAGTTTGGCCATCTCTTTGTCCTTTCACTTTCAATACTTAAACTCATCATTCAATCCTTTTATTTATGTGATAGGCCTGTATTTAAGGATGACCATTTACCATATAAATTAAGGTATCTTATTAGTATCAAACTTGTTATTATAAAATATGTTTTAGTTAAGAGTTATTGATACTTCAAGTGCAAAATGATGATATAAAACATTGATAAACATGCACTTTTAAGTACTAAATCACACCCCCCCAACCCAGCTTATTACTAGTCCCTAGTAATCTAAAGCGTTAAAATAGAGAAACAATTTGCAAGTTTCACAAAGCAAGGCATTCATCATTCAACTTCCATTAATCTATCCAG
>NC_133288.1:13603509-13639475 GCF_005239225.2 Populus alba
AGTGGCGCGATCGACAGAATCAAAGGTGAAGAGAAAGAATCCATTATCACAAGATAAAACTTCGGATAGACCGTGGGAGCCCCATATTCTTTTGGCAATAGAATTAACAACAGGATAGGGTAATTTCTGACCCACGAAATGACCAACTAGAGTGGATTTCCAAAGTTCACAGCCATCCTCAAGTGGAGCTACTGTCACATGACCATCAGTTATTGCGGGGGGAGCAAAATGCAAGTTACGGACTGGATTCATATCAAGGGACATCCTACCCTTATTGTCATCAAATCAGAGCCCTTCAAAGCATTTAAAAAATTCAATTTGGGGCTAAGGTGTAGCTGTTCTTGTTGCTTAGACCCAACCTTTAACTCATCAACTTTAGAACCCAACACAGGATTCATGTCATGACTATTTAGCATGTCTTGGAGCTCTAATTGTAAAGCATGTCCAGATTTAACTCCATTGTGTTGTTAATGTCAGAAGCTAACCATTGGAACAAATTCAACAACAGAACACAAAGACAATTTGGCAACATACAAATACTAGATAGAACGTTCTAAGACAAAAAACTCAGTCCAAGAAGCACTAATAAGCGACCAGCACTATGATTGGAACAACGATCAGTTTCAAAAATCCCAACGGTTCAAAGGTAGATACACATGTTATGTATAACATATTAAAAACATCAGCACAGTTTAACGGTTGGATCTCCACAGATCTTAATTATACCGAAACTGACCTGAGAATGACGACCTTCTGTTGAACATGTAGAAAATGTTGTTGGAAGCTTAATTTCTAATCTCCACCGTTCAGAATGTGTATCATAACCAGATGCATCACATATCCAAAAATAAGCTTGATCCAACGGTGGAAGAAGGAGAAATATGCCAGCGGCTCTGACTGTTCCGAGAAGGATTTCTCCAGAAATATTCAAATGGCTAGCTTCCGCAGGAGGAATCCAATATGGACGATCCCTCTGGACAGAACGTAGGCAATATAGATGTTCACAACATACCAAAAAATAGTCTGGATCCAACGGTATAACAAGGCAAAATGGGCCGGCAACTTTGACAGCACTAGGGGTTTTCCAGAAAATTTCAATTGTCCAGATTTCTTAAATGGCGGAAGCTTTAGAAGATCCCTCCAGTCAGAATGTAGACAATAGTTCAGTGCACAACATAACCAAAACCTTGGCTTGATCCAACGGTGGTCGTCGGAGATATGGCTGTCGGAGCACCGCCCCTTTGAATCTTTCCTCTGTATACAGCCATGAGTAGCCATTGACTTAACTGTGACCAGTAGCAAAGTTATTAAGCCTCAACAACCTTGGTTCCTTGAAGCATCTGCAGTAGCAGACATCTCTAGCCAGGGGAAGCGACAAGCGCCAGTACATCTATGACTTCTTTTCTGGTCACGAAAGCCACAACAACCAAGCAATAATCTCTTGCTCTCGTTTGCACCAACACCGTGAGCACCACCTGTCACAATGATATTTTTCTTCACAGCTTCCAACCTCCCACGCTCAGCAAACGCCTTCCCAAAGCTAGGTAAGCTTCTTCTCCCATCTTCATTTTAATTACCCCTCTCGTACAAAATGTATTAATTCCAATTCATGTATGGTTTGTTGCAAACTTGATCACCACACAAGGCCAGCGACAAGTTATTTGAGTTGGATCAAGCCCGACTTATATGGTCGGTCCAACCCTCTTACATTTCATAATATATATATATATATATAGAGAAGAGAGAGAGAGAGTAAATTGTTGGGCCGTTTGTTGGCCCAACCAAACTGGTTTTAACTCGAGCTTCCAGCTCAACAAGCCAAGCTTTTAGATTAGAGTATTTTTTCCAAACACACCTTGGTTCCCTTTTCTCTAGTTTTATTTTTATTTGTTCTTATTTTAGTGTCCAGCCAAACAGACATTAAAATTTTCTTTTTAAAAAAAAATCATGGATCATTTTTAAATTACTTATGGGTCCCCTCGTATATTTCCAATCATTTCACTTAATATTAGAGTAGTAAACTTATATTGTAAGATACTAACCCCAGTATTAAAAATACCTGCTTTTTTTAAATTTCAAAAATTTTAGATATATTCTAAAAACGTTTTTGCCTTTCAAAAAGACAAAAATATATTTTGTTTTTCTTGTTTACTCACTAAATTCTAAAAAAATTCTCATGCATATTTATATATAAAAAAATGAAATAAATGAGTATCATAACTAGTTTATGATTATCTATTAGAATTTGACTAAAATTTTAAAAATACCACAAAAATTAATTTGTTTAATTTATATTTGTGTTTATGAATTTATAACATAATGCATACTATTAGTATTAAATTAAATGAATTAATAGCAATAAAGGTTAGGATTTAGATGTAGACTTTAATATTTTAAGGTTATAGAATTATATTTATAAAGTATACCTTCAAGCATTAAAATATAAAAAATAGAAATAATGCAATGTAATTTTAGGCTTTTAGAACGATTATGATTTAACATGATAAAGTAGAGATTTTCTCACAATGAATCTACCTTGAATCTAGATAAAATCTATAACACTCTCAAATTATAATGTTATGAAGCTTTAAACATTTCTTTACTGATGTCAAGTATAGAAGAGTTTGTCTAAGATTATGGGATTTTTTTTTTTTAAATTTCGGCAAAGTTTCCTTTGTTTTCTGAAGTTACCAAGTTATCGACTAGACTTCATTCAATCACAATACTCAAAACTTTCACTTTTGATCCAACCATCCTCGATCATTTCCCATCTCATCAAACAATATTTCACATAACTATACTTCATTGTATTTTCTCAACCGTACATCATCAACAAAAAACATATTAACTACAAACAATTATAAACTCAAAAGATTTTTATTGAACTAATTATTATATTACCATGCATCATCTTTTAAACATACATGATTATAATTACTAAATATTCTTTTTCAAATAGTTTAATAATATTAGTTCCTTACTCATACATTTTAAATGTATAAGTACCAAAAGTAAAAACATCTTTATGAACATAAATTACAATCTACATATAATTACAAATTACATATAAAGCAAAACGTATTACATCCACAAAATAAATAGATTAAAGCACAAAGCCAATATTTAATGCTCCACATCACCTCGTGAAAAACCTATATACATAACATTAATAAGAAATAAGGAAGATAATACATTAAAGATAGTAAAGCTATTATGTTCACAAGTCTTCAAAATATATCAAATTATATTTCATCACCAACTTACTATGTATCAACATTAATAAGCCCATTCCTAATTTATTAATCCTATACTTATAGACTTCTGTAACCAACAATCATTGCTTAATTTTAATTTTGTAATTCACAATTTTACCTCAAAACTCGACCCACCCTCTTAAATAAGCCAACAATCTAAACCAGGTTAATTTCATACGAATTACCCAACATCCGGCTATTCTCTATAAATAGCCAATATAACCAGTAATTTCATACGAATTACCCAACATCCTACTATTCTCTATTAATAGCCAATATAACCAGTAATTCCATATGAATTACCCAACATCCGGCTATTCTCTATAAATAGCCAATCTAACCTATAATTCTATACGAATTACCCAACATTCAACTATTCACTATCAATAGCCAATATAACAGCTATTCTTTATTAATAGCCAATATAACGGTAATTCCATATGAATTACCCAACATCCAGCTATTTTCTATCAATAACCAATCTAACTGGTAATTCCATACGAATTACCCAACATTTGGCTATTCTCTATAAATAGCCAATATAACCGGTAATTCCATATTAACCGCTAATTCTATACTAACCGGTAATTCATACTAACCAGCCAGTAATTCCATACTAACCAATAATTCACACTAATTACCCGACATCCCAATTATAATACCAACAGTAGCTTCTTCTACTTCTTCCATATCAACATGTCATAAACAACTTGATGCGAACCTCGTGATCACGTGGTCACGCAACCCATAATCAAGATTAAATAATAAAAATAAACAAGCCTTGGACCCTAGCTCAAAACAAAGTTTTAATTAAGCCCAAACATTAAAGAAAATAATAAAAATAACTAATCTGCCATTAAATACCACCAGCCCTTCTTTCCTTGTGTAGCTAGGATGAATAATGAATCCTTATAAGAAAAGGATTCTGAAACATTAATGAATCACTGCCACACTTCTAGATTATATTGCAGCTCATTAAAGATCCTTGTGGAACTAGGAAATTCCCAAAACAAGCTCCCACATCCTTGTAGGAAAAGAATCCTAACCAAATAGAAGGTCCACAAGTCAAATGGAAGTAAATTAGAAAATTCGTACAGCCTCCGTTGACCATTATTGCGGTTCCTTCTCAAAATCCGATTGACCTAACTTTTTAACCCAAGGTAGTAAAACATGTTTGGAGAGTCCACATAAAACATTAGCCCGATCCAACAGTCGGATTGACAATTATGACTGTTGCCGTAAACTTGGAATGTTGCGCTTTTTACGCCAAAATCCGAATCTAACCTTACTTGGGTCGTATCACAGGGCTGAACCGTATCATTCCCTCCCTCTTCAAAAAGATCCGCCCTCAAATCTTGAATAGTTTTAATGGTGACTTCAGTAGCCTCTTGTTTAAGCCTTTTGGAATCCCCTTATTGCTAACACATTTCTCCAAACAACACTGTTATAGAAGTAGTGACTAACAGAATTTCAAATAAGCACGCCGTACTAACCACTTGCGTACATACTTTTGAATGATAACCACAACAACTCTCCTTCGTCTTTCATCCTTTTGGCGTTGTACCTCTTTTTCCCATGAAGCTTGAAGATCATAGAATAATCTTCTACACTTATCAGCTTCTCGTTCTACAACCCCAAACCATGCTTAGTATTTCGCATCATTGATCTACAATCCTCCTTTGTTCCCTCTCCCTTAGTGAATACATGACACAGATAGGGGTAAAAAAACAAGAAAAAACGATGAAAAGAATAGAGTTTATAATAGGAAGAACACTGATTTAGATTCGAGATTACGATTCTGACTTTTGTTTGGACCAGAACTTATCGGAAAAAAAAAAACAAAATGCAAAAAAAGTGATGAAAATGACTCAAACAACAGCCAAATATCAAAATATGATGATAGTATAATGGAAGGAACGAAATAAACAGAAACAAAACAAGTTTTGAAAGATAACACCAAACAGACCCGTTACGACAAAACAAGACCTCGATCAGGAAACCTAAAGAAACCGATATTCAAATGACCTCGAATTTAATATTGTAGTATTACAATACTATGAAATCACCAAAAAGCAATTTTAGT
This sequence comes from Populus alba, assembly GCF_005239225.2. Taxonomy (NCBI): domain Eukaryota; kingdom Viridiplantae; phylum Streptophyta; class Magnoliopsida; order Malpighiales; family Salicaceae; genus Populus; species Populus alba. The sequence continues at coordinate 13,608,847 of NC_133288.1, forward strand.
TCGTTTCTCTTATTTCTAGTACCCAAACTCCTTGTATGATCAGTTTGCGGCAGAATTGAACCTCCAATTAAAACCTCCAGAAGTTTTTTTTTTTTTTGGCTACTCAAAATATGCCCAAATTTACAGTTATACAAAACATGGTGCTATGAACTAAACATCAAATTAAAGATCCCAATACACCATATTATGAAGTTTCAATCTGATTCTAAGGTGGTTTGCTTATGGTTCACTAATAGTAGTGTTTCTGCGGCAGAATTGAACCTCAAATTAAAACCTCAAGAAAACAATATCAGAATAAGCCCAAATTTTACATATGATGCATTATCACCCCCAATAGACTGAATAGGAAGTTTAAATTGATTCTGAGGTGGTTTTTCTTATGGTTCACTAAAAATAGGGTTTCTATGGTAGAATTGAATCTCGAATTAAAAACCTCAAGCAAAAGACATCAGAATAAGTCCAAATTTGAAATATGTTGCGATCTCACTCCCAATACACTAAATATAAAGTTTCAATTGATTCTGAGGTGGTTTCTTAAAGTTCACCAAGAGTTGTGTTTCTGCGGCACAAAATTTAACGATCCTTCAAATTCAACTAATCCCTCTCTCTCTCTTTCTTTTTCCTTTTTTTTTTAATATACTGATATGATTAGAGATGTAACAAGATGAAATATAACTTTTTTTGTTTTGTTTTTTGCTTTAGATGACACAGACATGAAGAACAAGAAGATGGATGCAAACACTGAAAAACTAAAAAAAACAAAAAAAAAATCGAAAATCACAAAAGGATATGACCTTGTTTCAGAGCCTAGCTCTGATACCAAACTATGCGAACCTCGTGATCACGCAAAACCCATAATCAAGATTGAGATCTGATCCCTGAAAGTCGAAATAGCTCTGATATGAGTGTGACACAATGGAAACTGCCCCAAGCACCAACACAATTGGAATGAGTAGAATGACGCCACGAAGCCAGTTAATCTTCGATAAGTCAGATTTAGTTCGTTCAAGAACTGAAGAATGCAAAGAATCACTCTTCACACGTTTAAAACTGAAAAATTCATAATAATATTCATTTTCAAAAGCTGCCGAAATTTTGCCTACATGAGTTTAAATAGTTCTAGAAAAGTTAACCCTAATGGACCCCTTATGTGGACTTATATGAGGTCCACTCAAAACTAGCCAAAACCCTAAACTGGAAAGCCCATAACCTGATCCAAAACAAGCCTTGGACCCTAGCTCAAAACAAAGTTTTAATTAAGCCCAAACATTAAAGAAAATAATAAAAATAACTAATCTATCATTAAATACCATCAGCCCTTCTTTCCTTGTGTAGCTAGGATGAATAAGAATCCTTATAAGAAAAGGATTCTGAAACATTAATGAATCACTGCCACACTTCTAGATTATATTGCAGCTCATTAAAGATCCTTGTGGTAACTAGGAAATTCCAAAAAAAGCTGCTACATCCTTGTAGGAAAATAATCCTAACCAAATAGGAAGTCCACAAGTCAAATGGAAGTAAATAACAAAATACGTACAGCCTCCGTTGACCATTATTTGCGGTTCCTTCCCGAAATCCGATTGACCTGAATTTTAACCCAAGTAGTAAAACATTTTGGAGAGTCCACATAAAATATTAGCCCATCCAACGTCGGATTGAGAATTTTTGACCACTGCCGTAAACTTGGAATGTTGCGCTTTTTACGCCAAAATCCGAATCTAACCTTACTCGACTATCACACGGCTGAACCGTATCACAACTCATAACTAATAACAAAACTTTGAATTTTAAAAGATAGTGATGAATCACCTACTGTTTGCTCATGATGGCCTAGCTCCTCCTGCCTGATGCCTTGCTTCCAGTACAACTCCTGAATCAATCACATTGCACTACATTATTAATCTATTATTATTTCTCTTGCTTGCCTAAATTTGAACCACGTAATATCTTTTATTTAATTGGGGTTTACACCAAAATTTTTATTCATTTGTCACCTCATTTTCAACATATAGTTTTATTTAATTTTCTTCTTTAACTCACTTAAAGAATTCTCCCATGAACTTTCCTACCATTTATTTATTCCTTCTTTTCACATTCTTATGATGTTTCTTCACTTGTTCATATTTTGAATGCTTCTAATAAGATAAAGAACATCATTTCTCAAACATAAAACAATCAAAACCTCATTCCTATATTTCCTCATCCTTAATTACAAGTTCTTTTCTTCAAAATTATGCAATTTCTTTTTTAATTACTACTTATGTTCACTATTTCTATACTATTCTACCTAATTTCATCATGTTTTACTATTTTTCTCAAATCTCCAAATTCTCATAAGAACCCTATTTTTAAAAAAATCAAGATTATGAGAAATTAAATCAAATTTAATTGTCATTGTTTGATAAGTTACTCAAATAAACCCAAAAACACTTCATTCAAGCAAGAATCTAAACTTTTCATGCGTACCAATCTAAGTTCTCCCAACTTTTCTTCTCCTCCTAGTGTGGCCAGCCCTCCTCACCTTTCTTATATCTTCCTTCACTTGATTCTTCCTTAATTTAATGTCCAAGTCTTTTAATCTTACAAGTTTCAAAGCTCTCCCTCACTTTTTCTTGTTTTTCTCTTAAGTTCTCACATTCTTCTCATATTTTCTTTTTCACATTTGTAGCCCAGTCAGTAGTTCATAATAGAAAAGGGGCTGACTAGTTTCATTTTTAATGAAAAATTATCATTTTACCCTTAATAAATCTTTTTGCTTCCATTTGACGGTCCTTATTCTTTGCTAGCACTACCAAGCTCCGTTTATCCTAAAATTTTCAACCAGATTTTATTCAATATATTTTAAGGTTCCTCATAAAATTTCAGCTCAATATAATGGTTGGATTTAAAAATTACATCCAATAACATAAAACTAGTCAAATCGTGATTTTTCGTCAAAATTTCGAATTTCTCTAATAATTATGAAATTTTAACCCAAGCTAAGGAATCATATTAGAAGGCTCCATGCAAATTTTTAGAATTTTTTGATAACCTGATCGAGAGTTACAAATTTGTTTTTTTTGTCTTACATGAAACTAGTCAATTTAATATTTTTTTTGCCCAAAACCCGTACAGCCTCTGTTGACCCGTGTTTGGATGCCTTGCCGAACTCCGATTGACATGATATTTTAACCCAAGGTACGAAAACATGTCAGGAGACTCGAATAAAAAAAACAGAAACAAAATATGAAAAATGATGAAACAACACCCAGATACGTTGGATATGATGAAAATAAATGGCAAGAAACGAAAACAACAGAAAGAAAGTGAATTTAAAAAGTTGACGCAAAACAGACTCGTTTACGACGAGTTAAGTCCGGATCTGGAACCTAAAGTCAATGATGTCCAATTGAGCTAAAATTTCAGATATAGCGCTTTACCAACCGAAATAGACAGAATATAAAGTTTGAGCAATTTACAATAAGGTTTAATAGACTGACGCAAAAACGTTATGAATCACACCTAATCAGACCCGAATTTGAAACCCAAAGAAAACGATATCCAATTGACCCAAAAATCAATATGTGGTGCGATTAGGGTCCCAGTAATAACAGAATCAAATTTGAGCTCATTCTGAGTTGATTTGATCAAATTTTCCTTTGTTTAGTTTTCTGCAGCAGAAACAAACAAATGACTTTTTCTTTGTTTTTTTTTTTTTTTTTTTTCTTTTGTTTTAATGCAACTGATATATTTTGTTCAGGAACCAAATGAAATAACTTTTTTTTTTTTTTAATGATATCAAATCAAGAGAAGAAGAAATTGGACACCAAGGAATTTTTTTTTTTTTTTTTTTTTGCGGAAACAACAAAAGAAACGAAAATTTCAGAAGGATATAACCTGATTAATGGAGCCAGCTCTGATACCAAATGATGCAACCTCGTGATCACGTGGTCACGCAACCCACATGCAAAACACCAATTCCCGGAAACCAAGTAAATCAGGTTTGATTGGAGTGTGACATCTAACTTGTACCTAGGCACCAACACTATTGAAAACGGAGACCCCCACCCAACGAATATGATTCAGCGAACGAGAAGTATAAGGATGACGCCACGAAGACAGTTTGTTCTTCGATAAGTCGTTTTCAGTTCCTTAAAGAACATGGAAGGAGATTATCTCACCAACACACACACACACACACAAAGTGCGGCAACAAGAAGTTTTATTAATCTGAATTGTTCTTCTTACATGTCTGGTTATGCCCTATTTATAAGTGACTGCAAACTAAAATAAACCCTAATGGACCCCTTATGTGACTTATATGATTGCCCACTTACAATTAAACCCAATAATATAAATATACCCTAAACTAAGAGAAAATAAACTTTTAAAATAAATAAATCCGAATTTAATATCCTAAATATGATTAGGATCAGATTTGTAGCCCTTTTAGAAGTCCTATATAAGCTAGAGAATCAAATCTGAAGTAGAATTAGCTGAAATCTTCTTTCCTTTTTGTAGCTAGGATGAATAAGGAATCCTTGCAAGAAAAGGATTCTGAAACATTTATGAATCCTTGCCACACTTGAAAAACTATGTTGCAGCCCATTAAAGATCTTGTAGAATAGGAGATTCCCAAAATAAGCTGCCGCATCCTTTTAGAAAAGAATCCTAGCCAAAAAGAAGTCCACAAGTTCAAAAAGGAATTCCGGGCGTAAAATAACAAAAACCCGTACAGCCATCTGTTTGACCCGTGTTTGGATGCCTTGCCCGAACTCCGATTGACATGATATTTTAACCCAAGTTGTACGAACAAATGTCAGAGCCTCCACGTCAAAATTTCAGCCCGATCCAAACGGTGGCACACCAGCGTCATTCTTTATCATAATCCAACTGAGAATTATTGACTATTTCCGTCTTCAAAAACTGGATAGTTGCGCATTTTACGTCAAAATCCGAATTTCACCTTGGCTGGATCGTATCATTTAATTACAGGGATGAAAGATTGTAATTGGTCTGGTCAATCAATGTTCAGTAGTAGCAGCAGAGAATTATGATTATTTACCTGCTGAAGATGTTAGAAATTCCTGTTCCACAGCATGTGTCAAAGAAAGACAAACAACTATCAAAAATAAAAACCATTAACATTTAACAAATCCCTATGGGTTTATGGTGAATGTGTAGTTGGGCCCAAGAGGAAATATGAAAGATCTCTTCCAATGTGCCTCAGACCACCTGTGTCTAACAAATAAGAATTAGCATGGTTAAACATTGTATTCAGTCGATCAGACATTGTGGGGACTTGTAATTCCTCTCCAATTATTTTTCCAATAATGTCTCCTTGTGCTAAAGCTTTGGGGAAAAGGAAGAGGAAAACCCCCAAACTTGACTACTCCTAAAAATGCAGCTTTTTGACACTCCCCCCATTAACCCAAGGCTGCCTTTCTCCATACACAAAATGAATCTTTCGCTCAGCCTAGTACCTGACCAAGATGATTTGCTGATTTTTTCTTTAAAAATTCTTTTTCTTTCCCAGGACATGATCCACAAAAAACACAAATATTTGTTATTTTCAGAGCTGAGGATCCTGCATTTCAAGACTTGTTTATGCTTGTATAAGGTTATGAGTAGAAATTAAGGGAAGAAGAAGAAGAAGATTTTATAGATGAGAAAAAGAAAATGCAATCATATCAACGTATATGGAAGCCAGTTGGAGTCTCTCTCTCTTTTCTCCCTTTTTTTTTTTGGAAAAAAAAAAATCATATGGATGTACAAGTAGTGTGTGATTGTGGCTCACATCTTTCCTTTGGTTTTACATCCAAGAACGCTTAAACGCCCTCTATGGGTCGGGGATAGGACTTCCCATTCAGTTTTTTCTTAAAAACAACTAGCAAAACATGGTCTTTTTTTTTATATAGTCAGATTCCCAAGACTAAGATGAGCTTGTTCTTTATGAAAATGGGTCATAAATCATGAATTGCCCCGATGCATATGATCTCCACTATGATGGAGACTTAAGAGTCAATAGAAGAGATATCTAAAGACTCTCTATGTTTTGAAATAAATCCTCTACCTTTTGACAATTTTTCACAGGTTTTGCAGAATGCATATGAGTCCTTGAACATGGTGCGGCCACCCGAGTAAAATCCACTTTGTAAAGATTTTTTGTAGTCGTCTTTTTTTTGACGAGAAATAATCCCCACATGCTTCAGAGTGACAAAAATTTAATGACAACTACTTACCTCATTGTCGGGAATACATCTTTGAAATAATTTGATCATGACAATATTTGAATAAGTAACGGGTCATCCCAATAAAGGTTTTGCACGTTGCTCAAAACTTTCTTTATATCTTGGTTTCTAAATGAGCTGGCAAAAATCCTGAGCAAGCAAGAAAATTGTTTTTTTTTTTTTGGTAGCTGACTTTTATGTATTAAAAGAAAATGATACAAAGAATATAAATGGCATACCCAAGATTTACAATAGGAACAGAAAACGAAAACAACAAATGGCTACAGGCTAGCACAACAAAACACAAAGCTTGGACCAAACTAGATATGCTAAGGCGGTACAAAAACAACCAGCTAAACATCAAATTAAGAGTCCATGTTATTGACCCTCCAAAGTCTTTTGGGGATCCTTATGTTTTCATCCTGTTTGTTGAACATTCCTCATCAAACAAGCTTATATCGCGAATGATTACATTCGTATTTGATCAAAAACCAATTCGAAGCTTTAGACACTAACTATCTGCAAAGATCCTTAGCATTCCGTTCTGGCCAGATACAATACAACTGTAGCTTGCGAAACACCTCAGTTTACGAGAGAAAGTTGACGAACTTTTTTCCATGCCAAGAGACAGTGGCCAATTGAATCCATCTCATATCCAAGCTTTTTGTCATTCTTGGAATGTCCCGCATCTATCACAAACATTCCACCATAATGCTTTCACAAAGGAGCATTCAAAAGAACAAGTGTTTGTGATCTTCATTATTGCGGAGACAGAGTGAGCACCTATTGGGGACCATGAATACCAAACCGATGAAGTCTATCCTGCGTTGAGAGTTTTGTTGGATAGCCACCCAAAGAAGAAATGCATGTCTTGGGACAGCATTCTTGAACCACATGATGTCATTCCAAATCAACCATATTGATGACCCATGAATTCTTAGTTTTCCCAAGCTACTTTGACCGAGAAACTCTGATTTGGCGAATCCAACCAAACAATCTCATCCTTTTGCCCCTTAAGTAGATGTGGAAGGAATAGCTTCTAAAATGGGGTGCCAGCCAATATGCATGAGTGATAGGAATTTCTCCATTCTAATTATTAATCAGCACTTCATATCTCTCGGCGTTGTGTTCCATACTCTGAATCATGAGATAAAACACCGTTCACCGTATGGTATCAGCAAAGCGGGCTGTGAGGATGCCAGATTGTCAAATCCATAGAGAGGTTGTTCATTCCATCTCCGATGACGTGCTTCAACTCTTCGGCCATGCTAAAGGAATCTGAGCTTTAGAATCTTTCCCAAGCCCCAAAGAGTAAGCTTCTGGCGCCTTGATTGTCCAGAATTTCCTACCTCGCAAGAGATTGGATGTGATCCAAGTAGACCAGATTGAGCCATCTGCAGTCATTGCAGCAAGTTCCAAATATGTTTCAACAAGGCAATCTTTGTTCCATTCTGCTATCCCTTTTTATGCTAGCCCCCCTCCTTTTTTGGAACACATACCTGATCCCAAGCACTTTAAGCCCTGGTAGCTGCTCAATATCTGAACCTGACCCAAAGAAAGGATCTCATAAATTTGCTCAACATTTTTCACTACCTTCCCCAGGTAATAGAATAGAGATGCCAATAGACACTGGATGGAGGAATAAAGACTGAGTTAATCAGTTTGTAACCTGCCGCCCCTGCGAAAGAGAGTGTTCTGCAGGTCCAATGTCGAACTTTGGCGGTAAATTCATTTCGATCCACGAGGCCTCTTACAATTAAGCAGCCTTTAAGTCTGGACGAGATAAGAGGCACTCCCATAATATTTCATAGGAAGCTCCCCCTCTCTAAACCCAAGAATACTTGATAATCTGTTCCCTCTCAGCTCCTAACGAACCTCGCTCAAGAAGATTCACTTTTTGTTTGGCATTGGATATAGACCTGATAGAACCTAAACTCTGTGAGTACATTTTTTGATCAAATACGGATGGAATGTAACATCCCCTTTTGCTGAATTATCACCTCAAAAAGCTCGTCGGCAAAAGCAAAGAATGAGAAATTCTGTCCTTCTTGCATCTCCAGTGGAACTTGAAGTTTTGGTTGGCACTCATATTGCAGAACAGCCTGACACAGGATTTCCATGCATATTAGGACAAACAAATATGGAGATAATATGGGGGGGGGAAAAAAAAAAAAAAAAAAAAAATCAAAACCTTGTCTCAGCCCTCTCCCCCTTGGAAGTAACCCGCAAGTTCACCGTTGACGTTTGATTGAGAATTGACATGAATGTAAACAAAACCATGATCCAATCAATGACTGTTCTAGGAATCCCATTATTTATCAACGTAGCATCAGAAATCCCACCGAACAGAGTCATAAAACCTTCATCAGGTCTACCTTTCATAGCACAACGAGAGGACCCAGTAAGTTGTGTGATAGCCTTTCATTAGTTTCCTGAAGACAAAAGAATATTGTCGCTGATTCCTCCGTCCCAGAGATAAAGAGCTGTTTTGATACGGACTCTACTAAGGATGGTAAAACAACTTCATTTCTCCAGCTAGAGATCTTCGCGATGCATTTTGTATACTGTATTGCAGCAAAGATATATGGACGAAAATTGTCAACCTCGTAGGATTAACACCTTTAGGGATAAGGGAAAATGGATGGTAGCATTCATTTCTTTAAAAGCATTCTACTCGCGAGTCTGGAAGAAGGAGCTAACAGCTTTTGATTACATCTTCCCCCACTATGTGCCACATTCTTTTTCAAGAAACCTGCGTTGAAGCCATCTGACCAGGAGCTTTGTTGTTTTTCAAACTAAACATAGCATGCTTAATCCTCTCTCTTCGTGACATCTTGTGCTAGTACATGCTGTTGAGTTGCCGACAATTTGTAAATACATTGCCGGATCTGCATCACTTTCTCCGTTCAGGACGCTGCGTGATAGGCATCTGTTTTCACTCCCCAATACACGCTGGAATATTGCAATTACTCTTGATTGATCTGCCATCGTGTTCCTTCAAGCGACTTCTCATCCTCCCTTGTAACCCAGAGAGAGCTTATTTCTATTCTGTCTACCATTTACTGATTTGTGAAAGTACGCTAGTATTCTGATCCCCCAAACTCGTCATGAATCCATTACCACATATGCGACAGAATCTGAATGGTTTTCTTTATGTTCTGAACAATTGCCAGTGACTAATATTTCCCACCATGGGAATAATGATCTGACATACCAGCAGGCAAGATCTCTCGCTTCGACAATGGGAAGCGCATATTCCAGCTTCTCATTTCACAAGCACTCTATCTAGTTTCCGCAATAATCATATTCTCAGGACATTTGGTTCGTCCAAAGTATAATGCATACCTGAATACCGAAGGAAAAAAATCCATACCACTTTCACTTCACGATATACATGTATCCAATCTGTCCATATGACCAGCCCACGTGAAGAACCCCCTAACCTCCTGACTGGTTTGCGGATAGCATTAAAGTCGCCCATAAGATCCTCATGGGTTGACTCCCATCCAATCAACTACGACTCACAATATCAGACCATAAAGCCCACGTAACAGATGCATTATTGTCTCCGTATAAAATGATTTTGAAGTATTAAAACAGATATTGGGTCGCTAGATATCAACAGAAACATGGATAGCCTGGTCTGACATTCCTAGAAACATCCACCTTCACCAAATCAGCAATTCCCAACAAAACCAAATACGACCACGACAAGAGAAAATCAATAATTTATATTACAAGATATGAACCAATTACGCAGAAGAAGTTGCGAAACATTCTCTATCTTTCATTCCTGTCCTCCTTTAACCCCGAGTTTCAAACCAAAACCAAAAAAAAACCATCCTCTCTTGATGATGGATGCGCTGACGCAGTTCTTTGAATGCCTTTACTGGGATCATTCAAAACCTCTAACATTCCAACATCCAATAATCTCATAGGAAATAGAGAGGAGTACCAAACATCAACACACGGATCAAATAACCTTGAACTTTTTTGCCCCCCCTCCGCAGGAGCCAGATTTCTACTCTTCTTTTGAAAAGCCTGGAGAACCCGTTTCTTCTTTTTATTCTAGAGAGTCTCTGCCTTGCTAGCTAACTGGATTAATAAAAGTTTCCCCGTCAAGAAGAAATCGACTTTCGCGGCGGACCTTGTTTGGGATCAGTGACGTCGACTCCTTATCATCATCTTCCTTACCTGTACGCACCTCACCATAACTCCAATATCCACATTCACGTCTCATGACTAACAGGGTCATGGTTGCATTACAGAATGGTTGAACTTTTGATCTAAAGAAGTACATGCATCCCCCTTCCCTCCGGCACCATGTCTGCCCGTAAGCTCTTTCAAATAAGAGGAGAAGGTAGGATTTTCATCTCACTAACAACCAGCATTGGGCATATCTAATGTCGCGATTCATTCGTATTAGAGCAAAATCAGCACTCTGTAAAGCAGATGCTAAACAACCATTCTCATTCAATTAAGCTCTTTAGATGCCAAACAATCATTCTCTTTACCAATCGTAACACCCCTTATTTTCGTTTACCAAACTACCTGCATTGAAGCTGATTCTGCTTATGTATCTGCATGTTTAGGGTATTTCACAGCTCCTATTTTCCTTTTGCCCTCTGCCCCCATGTGTACCGATCATCAACTTTGTAACTGGTAGCACATATCGCTGTGTATTGTGATGTCCTAAAGACCATTGCAATTATTGCACCTTGAAGGAATCATTTCATAAATCCGCTGAAAATTGTTATGAATAACACCCCATTTGGACAGCGAAGGTCGTATTTCCTTCACCAGCGTTTTCGCGCGAAGCTTCTATCTCAAACTGCAACTCTTGCGTAGCTAAGCCTTTATACGCAACATGTAGTAAGGTCAGCATAGAAGGGGAACCCCATAGCACTCGCTACATAAACTCAGCCCCTTAAACAGTCCAATATCTCCGAGAGGAACATTTGTAGAGCTTAAACCCATACCGTGAACTCTATCCAGATCATCTTCGCCAAAAATTGCATGTTCGGAATCCAACGTTAAGCACCGAAGTCTGTTGGCCATGTGCCATGGGGCTCTCTCCAAACATTCAGTGGCGCGCCATCGAGCAGAATCAAAAAGTGAAGAGAAAGAATCCATTATCAGAAGATAAAACTTCGATAGAACCGTGGGAGCCGCCATATTTCTTTTAGCAATAGAATTAACAACAGGATAGGGTAATCTTCTGACCCACGAAATGACCAAACTAGAGTGGATTTCCAAAAGTTCACAAGCCATCCTCAAAACACAATCAAGTGGAGGAGCTACTGTCACACGACCATCAGTTATTGCGGGGGGAAGCAAAATGCAAGTTACGGACTGGATTCATATCAAGGACATCCTACCCTTATTTTCATCAACATCAGAGCCATTCCAAAGCATTTAAAAAATTCAATTTGGGCTAAGGTGTAGCTGTTCTTGTTGCTTAGACCCAACCTTCAACTCATCACCTTATAGAACCGCAACACAGGATTCTTGTCATGACTATTTAGCATGTCTTGGAGCTCTAATTGTAAAGTATGTCCAGATTTAACTCCATTGTGTTGTTCCAAGTCAGAGCTAACCATTGGACCACAAATTTGACAGCAGAACACAAAGACAATTTGGCAGCATACAAATACTAGAAAAAAACTCAAGTCCAAGAAGCACTTCTAATAAACGACCCAGCACTAATGATTGGAACACCGATCAGTTTCAAAAACATCCCCACGGTCAAAGGAAGATACACATGTTATGTATAACATATTCAAAAATCAAGCACAGTTTAACAGTTGGATCGCCGCAGATCTTAATTATACCGTAACTGACTCTGAGAATGACGACCTTCAACTGTTGAACATTAGATCAACGTTGCTGGAGGGCTTAATTTCTAATCTCCACAAGTCCCAGAATGCTGTAGCACTACCCGATAATGCAATCACATATCCAAAAATAAGCTTGATCCAACGGTGGCGAAGGAGAAATATGCCGGCGCTCTGACTATTCCGGAAGGATTTCTCCAGAAATATTCAAATGGCTGGCTTCCCGCAGGAGGAATACCAATATGGACGATCCCTACCTGGACAGAATGGTAGGCAATATAGATGTTCACAACAATACCAAAAAATAGTCTGGATCCACGGTATACAACAAGGCAAAAACGGGCCGGCGACTCCTGAACAGCAACTAGGGGTTTCCAGAAAATTTCAATTGTCAGATTTTCTTAAACGGCGGAAGCTTTAGAAGCTCCCTCCGGTCAGAATGTAGACAATAGTTCAGTTCACAACATAACCAAATCTTGGCTTGATCCAACGTTGGTCGCCGGAGATATGGCTGTTGAGCACCGCCCCCTTTGAATCTTTCCTCTCTAACCTCTCTCTAACCTCTCTCTATACTCTCAAAATTATTTTGACAAGTCAGAAAATAATTTAGCAAGCAAGCCAACTAGAATGAAAACCACAGGCAAGGCAAAAACATCAGAATAAGTCGGAAATTTGACCAAACCATTCATGGTCCTCTCTAACTCACAATAGTGCTGTAGCTCAACCACATTAGCAATGTCTTTTTTTTTTTTGGTAAGGCTGACTTAGTAATGTATTGAAAAGAAAATGATACAAAGAATATAATGGGCATAAACCCAAGATTTTACAATGGAGGACAGAAACGAAACCCAAACAAATGGCTAACAGCTAGCCACATCAAAACAAAAACTTGGACCAACTAGATATGCTAGGGTACAAAAACAACCAGCTAAAACTGCATCAAATTAAGAGTCCATGTTTATTGACCTCCAAAGTCTTTGGATCCTTATGTTTCATCTGTTTGTTGAACATTCCTTATCAAAAAAGCTTAATCGCGAAATGATACATTCGATTTGAATCCAAAACAAATTCGAAGCTTAGATCACATCTGCAAAATCCTTGCATTCCCGTTCTTGCCAGCAATTAACAATACCACTGTAGCTGCGAAAACCCAGTTTACGAAAAAGTTGACGAAACTTTTTCCAGCCAAGAGACCAAAGTGGCCAATCGAATCCATTCATCCAAGCTTTTGTCATTCTTGGAATGTCGCATCTATCACAACATTCCACCATAATGCTTCCGCAAAGGAGCATTCAAGAACAAGTGGTTGTGATCTTCATTATTGCAGAGACAGAGTGAGCACCTATTGGGGACCATGAATAACCAAACCGATGAAAAGTCTATCCTGCGTTGAGAGTTTCCGTTGGATAGCCAACCCAAAGAAGAAATGCATGTCTGGGACAGCATTCTTGAACACACACGATGTCTATGCCAATCAACCATTTGATGATGAAATTCTAGTTGTTCCCCAAAGCTACTTTGACTGAGAAACTCTGATTTGGCGAATCACAACCAAAACAATCTCATCCTTTTGCCCCTTAGGGAGTAGACGGTGGAAAGGAATAGCTCTCCTTAAAATGGGGTGCCAGCCAATAGCATTGAGTGATAGGAGAATTCTCCATTCTAAGTTATAATATCAGCACGTTCACCTCTCGCGTTGTGTTCCATACCTGAATCATAGATGAAACGTTCACCGTAGGTATCAAAGCGAGGCGGGCTGTGAGGATGCCAATTGTCAAAACATAGAGAGTTGTCCATTCCATCTCCGAGAAACGTGCTCATCTATCGGCCGAATTCGCTAAGGATCTGAGCTTTAGAATCTTTCCCCAATGCCCAAAGAGCAGCTTCCTGCGCCTTGATTGTCCAGAAATTCCTAAAAACTCCCTGCAAGAGATTGGATCTGATCCAAGTAAGACCAGATTGAGCCATTTATGAAGTCATTGCAACAAGTTCCCAAATATGTTTCAACAAGGCAATCTTGTTCCATTCTGCTATCCCTTTTTAATGCCTAGCCCCCCTCCTTTTTGGAAGACATACCTGGATCCCAAGCCACTTAGCCCCTGGTAGTGCTCATATCTGCCTGACCAAAGAAAGGATCTCATAATTTGCTCAACATTTTCACTACTTCCCCAGGTAATAGGAATAGAAGATGCCCAATAAGACCTGGACATGGAGATAAAGACTGAGTTAAATCAGTTGTACTCGCCCTGCGAAAGAAGGAGAGTGTTCTACAGGTCAATGTCGAACTTTGGGGTAATATCGATCCTACGAGGCCCTTACAATTAACAGCCTTTTAGCGGACGAGATAAGAGGCACTCCAAATATTTAGGAAGCTCCCCCTCTCTAAACCCAAGAATACTGATAATCTGTTCCCTCTCAGCTCCTAACAAACCGCTCAAGAAAGATGTCACTTTTGTTTGGTTTGGATATATAGACCTGATAGAACCTGAAAACCTGTGAGTACATTTTTGATCATACGGATTGAAATGTACATCTCCCCGTTTCGGCTGAAATATCATTCAAGAATCGTGTCGTGCAAAGCAAAAGAACTGGGAAATACTCTGGCGTCCTTCTTGTTATACATACATCCTCCAGTGGAACACAGGACGTAAACGAGTGAAGTTTTGGTTTCCGGAGGTCGACTCATATTTGCAAACAGCCCGGCTTGGACCCAGGAATGACAGATTCTAGTATGCATGCAATTTCGGACGCTAAACAAATATGGAGATACACATGCGATCACCTTGTCTCAGCCCTCTCCCCCCTTGGAAGTAACCCGCAAGTTCACCGTTGACGTTGATTGAGAATTGACATGATGTAACACAAAACCATGATCCAATCAATGACGTGTTCTAGGGGAACCATTTTTTATCAACCGTAGCATCAAATGAAATCCACACGAACAGAGTCTATAAGCCTTCATCAGGTCTTCTACGTTTCATAGCACAACGAGCCAGGAACCCAGTGTTGTGTGATAGCCGTTTCATTAGTTCCTGAGACAAAAGAATAATTGTCGCTGATTCTCCGTCCAGAGATAAAAGCTGTTTGATACGGACCTACTAAGGATGGTAAAAACAAACTTTCATTCTCCCAGCTAGAATCTTCTGCGATGCATTTGTATATACTGTCTTACTCCGCGCAAAGATATCAGAACGAAAAATCTGTCAACCTCGTAGGATTAGCAACTTTAGGGATAAGGGAAATGGAGGTAGCATTCATTTCCTTTTAAAGCATTCTATCGAGTCTGGAAGAAGGAGCTAACAGCGTTGATTTACACTTGCCCCACTATGTCCACATTCTTTGAAGAAACCTGCGTTGAAGCGCATCTGGACCAGGAGCTTTGTTGTTTTTTTCAAACTACATAGCATGCTTAATCTCTCCTCTCTTGTTACATCTTGTGCTAGTACAACTGCCTGTTGAGTGACGACAGTTTTGTAATTAATTGCCCGATTGCATCACTTCCCTTCGTTCAGGACCCTAGGCATTTGTTTCAGACTCCTCAATACACGCTGGAAAGTATGCAATTACTTCTGAATTTGACTGCCTTGTGTCCTTCAGCGACTTCTCCCATCCTCCCTTGTAACCTGAGAGAAGCTTTATTTCCTATTCTGTCTACCATTTACTGATTGTGTGAAAGTAGCTAGTATTCCCCTGATCCCCCAAGGCTAAGCCATTAGCAATGTCCCGATTCAACATTAAGAAAATCTAGCCATGGTGCGCTTCTCTTATCCTCAAAACAACATTAGCCCCGAATCATTTGCTATCTCCAATCTCTTTTGTGATAATTCATCTACTAGTCTTATAACCTTGATTCAGACCTTGGAGCTTCAGATATAAGTCTCTATAATAGTGGTTTGGCACAAATCCGTCTCCTCATTAAAGATTTTCATCTCCCCCCAAGTCTGATACGGGTCGCTCGCCATTCCTCTCTCCTACTGATCACAATTTGATCCCACCAAATTAATGCCATACTTGCTGTAAAAACTCAATTATCACCAATTTCAGCACCTTTTTTTTGTTCAGAATAGCTATGGCAATCAAAATCCAATCTACCTTTTTCTCTCCACTCCAAATAAACCTCGGGATCGTTTTTTACCTGAAAGGTAGGAATTTTTTCAGTTTAATGGTGTCCCAAGTCGCGCCTCCATCCATTTATCTTCATAAGTGCTCATGCCAACGGAAATTCACATTCCTCCTAGCCCTGCTCGATCTCAGACCTGATTCCTTGGCTAGCTGATGAAAAATCATAGTCATCTTCACCCGCCATCTGCGTTTTCATCAACAAACTCTTCAAAATCAGATCTGACATTCCGTCCGCCATACGGACCGTATTGCCCCGTCGATCAGCCCCACTATTATGTTGCTTTATCGAATTCCACCTCATCTTTCAAGATTCCTTGGTACGTCCTAGACAACAACTTCAAGTTGCTGGGCCTATGGATCGCAATTGGAAAAGCCTACGTCAACAGTTTGTTGGGTCGCTGATTTGTTGTTTTCAGACATTCTTTGAAATCTGGCAAAATCCTGGTTAGTAGCACAAAAATATCCCTCACACACCTCTCATGTATCACACAAAAACCAAATCAAGGCTTTTCACTCTATTAAGCTCTCTACGCCTTTTACCTCAACAACCTTTCTTTTGTTTCTTTAGGAACTGAAATCAGCAAATCAAAGTCAGTAGCTTTCGCCGCACACTCTAATTATAATGTTTCAGACTCAAGAAATAAAAAAAATATACTGAAAACAAAGCAAAATGAAACTACGATTATGATTTTGCGGTAGCAACCTGCCAAATTCATGCAAAATTGCGGACGAAATGAGGGAGAGCACCAAATATAAACAAAAGCGAATTTTAGTGAAAAAAATACTTGACTTCTAGATAACCCAAATATAAGAGAATTAAAAGATTCAAACAAATCTAAACAGTATAGATCATGGTTGCTCTCAAAACTTGACGCACGCAATCTATCCTATGACGCAATATGTACGTAACAGAATTGAAACCCAGACCAACAATCCTCCAAATGACCTCAAATTCAATATTTAGTATAGAATAACTATGAAAAACACCAAAAATCAAATTTATAGCTTGTTCTCTTATGTCTATAAGGTACCCAAACCCCTTGTATGATCAGCAGTTTGTGGCAGAATTGAACCTCCATTAAAAACCTCCAGAAACGGAATATCAAACATAATCCTAAATTTAATACTGTGGGTGTGCGATTGCAATACCCTTTTTTTTTTTGGTAAGCTGACTTATGTATTAAAAGCAAATGATACAAAGAATATAATGGGCCCATACCCCCACAGATTTACAAATGAGGACAAAAACAAAAAACCAAACAATGGCTACAGGCTAGCCAACAACAAAACAAAAACTTGACCAACTAGATATCTAGGGGTACAAAAACAACCACAAAATCAAATTCAAGAGTCCCATGTTATTGACCCTCTCAAAGTCCTTTGGATTCCTTAATGTTCATCTGTTTGTTGAACATTCCTTCATCAAAACAAGCTTATCTCGCGAATGCACATTTGGATTTGATCAAAAACCAAATTCCGAAGTTTTAGCACAACTGAAGTAAACAATCTGCAAAGATTCCTTTGCATTCCGTTACTTGTAGCCAGATACAATACACTGTCTGCGAAACGCCAGTTTACCAGAAAAATTGACGAATTTTTATTCGATAACAGAATGAATTGATACGGTTCACACCAACTGTGATACCGAACCCAAATAAGGTCAGATTTCAGATTTTGGCGTAAAAAAACGCAACAGTCCAGTTTTACGCAACAATCCATAATTTCAATCCGACCGGTTGGACAATCGGCTATATATTTTAATGCGGACTCTCGTCAAAGACATATCTTACTACCGTTGGCGTTAAATGGCAGGTCCAAATTCGAGTTCGGAAGGCACCTCCAAGATTACTGTCAATCAGAGCTGCTTACGGATTTTGTTATTTTACTTTCCATTTTGGACTTGTGACTTCCTATTTTGATTAGGATTCTTTTCCTCAGGATGTGGGAGCTGGTTTTGGGGAATTTTCTAGTTCCACAAGGATCTTTAATGAGTCTGCAATATAATCTCCTAGTGGGCAAAGGATTTCATTAGATGTTTCAGAATCCTTTTCTTATAAGGATTCCTTATTCATCCTACGCTACACGCAGAAAAGAAGGGCTTGGTGGTATTTAACACTGAACAAGTTACTTATTTTTATTATTTTCTTCATGTTTGGGCTAATTAATATTTGGTGAGGTGATTCATTCTCATGTCTCATTGCGAGCACCTAATCATGGACTTACTCGACTCAAGGCCTGTTTTTGATCAGGTATGGGCTTTTTAGTTTAGGGTTTGGCCAGTTTTGAAGTGGACCTCATATAAGTTCACATAATAGTCCATTAGGGCTAATTTTTTCAAAGACTATTTAAACTCATGTAAGCCCATAATTTCGGCAACCTTGATGATTATTAATTCTGAATTTTCAGTTTTAACGTGTGAGAGTGAATTTTTGCATCTTCAGTTCTTGACCGAACTGCATCTGACTTATCCGAAGATTAACTGGAATTCGTGGCGTCATTCTACTCATTCCAATAGTGTTTGGTGCCTTGGGGCAGGTTCCATTGTGTCGCATCATATCAGACCTATTTCGGGCTTCCGGGACTCAGATCTCAATTCCACTTTGAACTTGGTTGGACTTCCTAATTTGATAGGATTCTTTCCTCCAAGGATGTGGAGGCTGGTTTGGGAATTTCCTAGTTCCACAAAGGATCTTTAATGAGTTGCAATATCCTCTCCTAGTGTGGCCAAAGGTCCATTAATGTTTCATGAATCCTTTCTTATATAGGTAGTTCCTTATTCATCCCTCGCTACACGAGAAAAGAAGGGCTGGTGGTGATTTAAATGACAAGTTAACTTATTTTTTATTTTTTCCTTTCATGTGGGCTTAATTAATAGTCTTGTTTTTCAGCTACTGATCCAAGGCTTGTTTTTGAATCAAGGTTATGGGCTTTTTAGTTTTAAGGGTTTGGGCCAGTTGTTGAGTGGACCTCTATATACAGCCACATAGAGGTCCATTAGGGTTAATTTTTCAAGAACTATTTAAACTCATGTGAAGCCATAATTTTCGGCACCCTTGATGAATTATTATTCTGAATTTTTCAAGTTTTAAACGTGTGAGAGTGCGATTCCTGCATTCTTACAGTTCTTGAAAAACGAACTGATATCTGACTATCGGAAGATTAACTGGCTTCGTGGCGTCAATTCAACTACTCATTCCAATAGTGTTGGTGCTTGGGGCACGGTTTCCAATTGTGTCGCACTCATATCAACCCTATTTTCGGCTTTCCGGGATCAGATCTCAATCCATTGGACTTGTGGACTTCCTATTTGATTAGGAATTCTTTTCCTCCAGGAATGGTGGGAAGCTGGTTTGGGATTTCCTAGTTCCCACAAGGACTCTTAATGAGTTGCAAGTATAACCTCCTAGTGTGGCAAGGATTCATTAAATGTTTCAGAACTCCTTTTCCTTATCAGGAATTCCTATCTCCTAGCTTAACGAGAAAAAGAAGGGCCTGTGGTATTTAAAATGACAAGTTACTTATTTTTTTATTATTTTCTTCATGTTGGCTTTAATTAATAAGTTTGTTTTCAGCTAGGGATCCCAAGGCTTGTTTGGATCAGGTTATGGGCTTTTAGTTTAGGGTTTTGGGCCAGTTTTTGATGACCTCATATAATCCACATAAGAGGTCCATTAGGGTTAATTTTCAAGAACTATTTAAACATGTTAAGCCATAATTTCGGCAACCTTGATGTTATTATTGAATCTTCCAGTTTTTTAAGAATTACGTGTGAGGAGTGATTCTTGCATTCTTCAGTTCTTGAACGAACTGAATCTGAACTTATCGAAGATTAACTAGCTTCGTTGGCTCATTCATTACTCATTCCAATAGTGTTGGTGCCTTGGGGCATGTTTCCCATTGTGTCGCACTCATATCAGACCTATTTCGGCTTTCCGGGATCAGATCTCAATTCCATTTGACTTGTGGACTTCCTATTGTAAGGATTCTTTTCCTCCAAGGATGTGGGAGCTGGTTTTTTGGGAATTTCCTAGTTCCACAAGGATCTTTAATGAGTTGCAATATTAATCTCCTAGTGGTGGCAAGGATTCATTAATGTTTTCAGAATCCTTTTCTATAAGGATTCTTATTCATCCTAGCTACACGAGAAAAGAAGGGCTGGTGGTATTTAATGACAAGTTACTTATTTTTTATTTTTTCTTTCATGTTTGGGCTTAATTAATAGTTTGTTTTCAGCTAGGATCCAAGGCTTGTTTGGATCAGGTTATGGGCTTTTTAGTTTAGGGTTTTGGGCCAGTTTTGAGTGGACCTCATATAAGTCCACATAAGAGGTCCATTAGGGTTAATTTTTCAAGAACTATTTAAACTCATGTAAGCCATAATTTCGGCACCTTGATGATTATTATTCTGAATTTTTCAGTTTTAACGTGTGAGAGTGATTCTTGCATTCTTCAGTTCTTGAACGAACTGAATCTGACTTATCGAAGATTAACTGGCTTCGTGGCGTCATTCTACTCATTCCAATAGTGTTGGTGCCTTGGGGCAGGTTTCCATTGTGTCGCACTCATATCAGACCTATTTCGGCTTTCCGGGATCAGATCTCAATTCCATTTGACTTGTGGACTTCCTATTTGATTAGGATTCTTTTCCTCCAAGGATGTGGGAGCTGGTTTTGGGAATTTCCTAGTTCCACAAGGATCTTTAATGAGTTGCAATATAATCTCCTAGTGTGGCAAGGATTCATTAATGTTTCAGAATCCTTTTCTTATAAGGATTCCTTATTCCTCCTAGCTACACGAGAAAAGAAGGGCTGGTGGTATTTAATGACAAGTTACTTATTTTTATTATTTTCTTTCATGTTTGGGCTTAATTTATAGTTTGTTTTCAGCTAGGATCCAAGGCTTGTTTGGATCAGGTTATGGGCTTTTTAGTTAGGGTTTTGGGCCAGTTTTGAGTGACCTCATATATAGTCCACATAAGAGGTCCATTAGGGTTAATTTTTCAAAGAACTATTTTAAAAACTCATGTAAGCCACCAATTTCGGCAGCTTTGATGATTATTATTTCTGAATTTTTCAGTTTTAACGTGTGAGAGTGATTGTTGCATTTCTTCAGTTCTTTGAACGAACTGAATCTGACTTATCGAAGATTAACTGGCTTCGTGGCGTCATTCTACTCATTCCAATAGTGTTGTGCCTTGGGGCAGGTTCCATTGTGTCGCACTCATATCAGACCTATTTCGGCTTTCCGGGATCAGATCTCAATCTTGATTGTGGGTTGCGTGACCACGTGATCACGAGGTTCGCATCAGTTGGTATCAGAGCTAGGCTCCGAAACAAGGTCATATCATTCTGTTATTTTCGTTTTTTTTTTAGTGTCCCTTTAAGTTTTTCAAGTGTTTGCATCATCTTCTTGTTCTTCGTGTCTGTGTCATCTAAGCAAAAAAAAAAAAAAAAGTTTTATATTTCATCTTGTTACTGTCTCTAATCATATCAGTTTGTTAAAAAGAAAAAAAAAATCAGAAAAGAAAATAGAGAAAAGAGTGATTAGTTGAAATTTGAAGGATCATTCAACTTTTTGCAGCAGAAACACAAATCTTGGTTGCGTGACCACGTGATCACGAGGTTCGCATCAGAATATGACCTTGTTTTGGAGCCTAGCTCTGATACCAACTGTTGTGTGATCACCGAGGTTCGCATCAGATCCTCTTTAAAACCTAAAATGGACCATTACCACGAGGCTGTAATTTTGATTTTCTTTGGTTATGAGATGATTTTTATGCATGTGCCCAAAAATCCAATCAAATAGTTGGAAAACAACCTGTTTACGCCTTTATTGGCTTGAGCAGCATACAACTTGTTCTTCTTCTGATACGAACCTCAATGATCACGTGGTCAAGCAACCCACACGCAAAGACATCAATTCTTGGAAAGCCAAGTAAATCAGGTTTGAAAATAACTTGTACCTAGGCACAAAGATAACTTGTACCTAGGCACTAACACTATTGAAAATGGAAACCCCCAACCCAACGAATATTGATTCGCGAATGAGAAGTATAAGGATGATGCCATGAAGCCAGTTGTTTTTCGATAAGTCGTTTTCAGTTCTTTTAAAGAACAAGGAAGGGAGATTATCCCACCAACACTCAAACAAGTGCAAACAAAGAAGTTCTGAGTTCGCGAAGGCACTGCAATAACTGGTCAACCTAGAGGCTGTACAAAATTTTGTTATTTACTTCCATTTGACTTGTGGACTTTCTATTTGGTTAGGATTCTTTTCCTACAAGGATGTGGCCAGCTGGTTTTTGGAAATTCATCCTAGTTCATAAGGATCTTTAATGAGTTGCAATATAATCTACAAGTATGGTAAGGACTCATTAACGTTTCAGAATCCTTTTCTCTATAAGGATTCCTTATTCAATCCTAACTACAACAAGGAAAGAAGGGTTTGGTGGTATTTTAATGACAAATTTAGTTATTCATTTTATTATTTTCTTTCATGTTGGGCTTAATTAAAACTTTTGGTTTGAGCTAGGGTCCAAGGCTTGTTTGGATTAGGTTTGGGCTTTTGAGTTTAGGGTTTTTGGTCAGTTTTGTTTGGGCTCAGTTCACCCACAAGGGTAGATCCATTAGGGTTACTTTTAAGAAATATTTAAACACATGTAACCAAATTTTCAGCAGCTTTGATGATTATTACTTCTGAATTTTTTAGTTTTAACGTGTGAGAGTGATTCTTGCATTCTTTCAGTTCTTGAACGAACTGATCTAACTTATCAAAAATCAACTGGCTTCGTAGCGTCATTCTAACTCATTCCAATAGGGTTGGTGCCTTGGGGTAGGTTTTACATTGTGTCACACTCATAATCAGACCTATTTCAGGTTTCCAGGGTCAGATCTCAATCTTGATTGTGGGTTGCATGACCAACGTGATCATGAGGTTCGCATCAATCTTCTCAATCCAAAACCATACCTTCTAATGCATTTGTTGGACCATTTTTGCCTTCTTTTCACCATCTAAACTTACCCTTTCTTTAATAGGATAAGGAATTAAGTCCATAGGAGTAAGAGTATTCTAAAACCATAAACAATTTCAAAAAGAGAAAAGTCAGTGGTAATTCAAATGCACACTCTATTAACAAGAAACTTAGTAAAAAGCAAAACATTTCAGTTTAAAGAGAAAAACTTACCCTTTCTCCCTAACTTTTCAGTTTCTTTTGAATTACAACACGTAACAATTTGTGATAAAGTCTTATTCACCACCTCAATTTGTCCATCTGTATATGAATGAACAAATTGTTAAAAATAAAAGCTTTGTTCCCAACTTTTCCCGACAAAAGTGATAAGATCAACAGGAAAGGTCAAATTCGGATTTTACAAAAATAAGTCATAATCTCAATCACTACAGTTGGATCGGGTTGAAATTTTACGTGGAGGCTCCTAACATGTTTTCATACCTTGGAGTTAAAATATCATGTCAATCGGATATTTTAACAAAGGCATCCAAACACGGGGTCAAACAGAGGCTTTACGGGTTTTGTTATTTACTTCCTTTTGACTTGCGGACTTTCTATTTGGCTAGGATTCTTTTCCTAAAAGGATGCGGCAGCTTATTTTGGGAATCTCCTAATTTCTACAAAGATCTTTAATGGGCTGCAACATAGTTTCCATAGTTGTGGCAAGGATTCATAAATGTTATTCAGAATCCTTTTCTTACAAGGATTCCTAATTCATCCTAGCTACAAAAAGGAAAGAAGATTTCATAACTAATTCTACCTTCAGATTTGATTCTCCTAGCTTATATAGGACTTCTAAAGGGCTACAAATCTGATCCTAATCATATTTAGGATATTAAATTTAGATTTATTTATTTTATTGTTATTTTTCTTCTAAGTTTAGGGTTTATTTATATTATTTAGGTTTAATTGTAAGTGGGCATCATATAAGTCCACATAAGGGGTCCATTAGGGTTTATTTTAGTTTGCAGTCACTATAAATAAGGGCATGACCAAACATGTAAGAAAGACAATTTCATATTAATATAAATTCTTGTTTGCCGCACTTTGTGTGTGTGTGTTTTGGTGAGATAATCTCTCTTCCATGGTTCTCTAAAGAACTGAAAAACGACTTATCGAAGAACAATTGTCTTCGTGGCGTCATCCTTATACTTCTCGTTCGCGAATCAATATTTCATTGGGGTAGGGGTCTCCGTTTCCAATAGTGCTGGTGGCCTTAGGTTACTAAGTTATCTTTGTGTCACACTCCTATCAAACCTGATTTACTTGGCTTTCTGGGAATTGAATGTCTTTGCGTGTGGGTTGCGGTACCACGTGATCACGAGATTCGCGATCATAAAGTTTTTCAAAAGCAAGCAAAAAAACTTAACATCATGATTAGAAACTAAACTCTTAGGAATGTCATGCAAACATTCTATTTCAAATGATTTTGTAAAGTCAGGTACAAGATAAAAAACAAGTACAAAGAATAATTTCTCGATTCCTTGCGCAGTTTCGACATATCCAAGAACACCATTTAAGATTAGCAACAATTTCTCACAACGCAACACATTAAATACTTTACACAAATGATCAAGATGCTTAGTTAAGTGCTTGCTATAGATCAGAATGCATCAAAATACATAACCACAAACTTATATATATTGCATGCAACACATGGTTCATTTAACACATAAACTGACTAGGTGTAGTTTTAAATGTTGTTTTCCACTCAATGGTTCTTTCATCCTAATATAATGGTTACCCACTTTTCAAGTCAATTTTAGAGAAAATACAGGATCCATGTAACTCATCAACAGTCACCAAGCCTGGGAATGGGATGTCTTTATACTTTACTATGTTATGTTGTTAATGGTTCAACAATCAACACACACTCCTCCATGTTCCATCCCTTTTAGGCACAAGCAGCACTGGTAGTGCGCATGGCATACTCTCACAAATGTACCTGATGCGAATCACGTGATCATTACAACCCATAATCAAGTTTTAAAAGTCCAAACTGAAGGAACACACGAAGAAGTCTGAAGCTGTCCTGCAGCCCAGACACTATTTAGTGTTCAGCCCATATCTTGAGTTCTAGAAGTCCAAAT
Source organism: Populus alba (assembly GCF_005239225.2). Taxonomy (NCBI): domain Eukaryota; kingdom Viridiplantae; phylum Streptophyta; class Magnoliopsida; order Malpighiales; family Salicaceae; genus Populus; species Populus alba. The sequence goes on from NC_133288.1 coordinate 13,634,113, forward strand.
GACCTCATCTTTTTTTTGTTGGAAAGCTGAGACAATTTCCTAGAACATTCCTGAGGATTCTGGGGAAAATTATGATGTTAGCAATGACGTCTTGTTCAGACAAGAAGATAAGGATTGTCACCAAGTCAAAGATGTGGCCACCCACTCATCAATTAATTAACAAATCAATAGTTCCAAATTTTGGCCTATAAAAGGAGGCACTTACCATGTATTGAGGCATCTTGGTTTCCAGATCAAGATCATGCTCTTGCTTTCTCTCTTTTGTATTGCTTATGTTTTGCTTTCATTAATATCAAGTTTATGCACTTCATTTCCTTCCTTTACTTAGTTAACTTCTTTCTCATTTATGTTCTTATGTTGTTCATTTATGTTTCTTTCATTCATTATGTTTAGCTAAGTTAATTATGTCAAGGTGAAAAGGGTACACTAATGGTGTAAGAATAAGTATAATATAAACTTAACATGGACCTTAACGTTGGATACTAACATGTTTTATATTTGTTATCTTGTTCACTTTTAATACTTTGCTTGTTAAATGGTTAATCTAGATTTATGTTGTCTAACACATGGTACAACAAATACTTGGTACTTTCATAGCCCATTGATGTGCATCATGGGAATTATAATCCATCTCGTAAAGCTGAATCTAACATGCAAGAGGATTCAGATGGTCCAATGAAAAGAGCGAGAGCGAAACAACTACAACGGGCCTTGACGAATCAAATTGCAATGATTGAAGCTGCGTCGGAGTTAAAAATTAGCAATCAGTTTGAAATTGGTTCAAGGGTGCTTATTTGCCTACAATTGGAACTTGGAGATGGGAAAAGCCCTTAATGGTTCTTTTCATGCTGGGCTACTTGTATTTGGATTGATAATGCAAGTGAAGGAATTGATGCTGTTTACGGTCAGAACAGTAGATGGATTTGAACCCGAATTTGAAGTCATCCAATGCATGTGAAAACAAGATTTATGTAGGTAAAATTCAAGTTCAGAACGTGATCTTTCTATATTGTCCAACCATGAGTGCATTGGACTTTTGTGTCAAAAGTTATGGATGTTTTAAATTTCGTCTGCATATGTTTTAGAAATGTAAAAAAAAAACGTGTTAGTTAAATTTGTCTACTTGCTTTATTAAAAGTCTAGTTTTTAGACTTGACTTCTGTCATGTTGAATTTCACCTAACTTTGGAGGGATGTTCCAAAAGATAAATATGTATCAGAATAGAAATAAACACTTTTGGCCAAGATTTGAAAACTTAATTCAGAGAATTAAGAGTTGTTCTTCCAAATTCGTTTTTGTCAAGAACCCTACCTGACTTATCACATCTTCATCACAAAGAGTGTGGCGTCGAAATCCTAGATTGATCTTTGTGGCGTCCAGATCGACTTATCAAAGTATCATTCTAGTCTATCCTTCATCTTATTTACCTTAAATCACTACAATCCAGCCTAAATACCAAAAGAAAGACAACACAACCAGACCCATCCTTCATCCATTTTCGTTAGAATCATTGTTGCTGATTTTCAAATCATTCACGGCACATCACCCATACTGTATGGTATAACCGACACCTGAGCTATGAAAGGAACTTGATTTGTTGTTAATATAAGTTATAATCATGAATGTCTGCCAACATTTACAAGTATTAGCTTGATTCGAGTAAGATAACTAATGTAATCATGTTAACAATTTATAATCTGATTGGAACCTCCTTTAAGTGTGGTTTCCAATTGAGTAATAAGAGTTTATACTATACTTGTTTGAAGTACTATTAGTGGATCCTCTAACCTTGACATTTGTTTTTATCATTATTTAATCCTTACATTAATCTTTCAACTCAAAGTTCTCATTAATTTCTTCCTTCTCTTCTTTATTATTGTTGTTGTTGTTGTTGTTGTTGTTGTTGTTGTTGTTGTTGTTGTTGTTATTATCTGTTCATAAACTCAGTATATAGGCTGGAAACCTGTGACCTGATCTTTTAGATCATTCTCAGGTATAACAACGTCACGTACTAAGTATTATTATTATTATTATTACTATTACTAGTACTAATATTGTTATTATTATCGTTATTATTGTTATTGTTTGCGTTGTTATTTATAATTTATACAATTAACCTCTCTGTGGTTCGACCCCGGTCTTGCCGGGTTATTTATTACTTCGACACTCCTGCACTTGGAGAAGACATCAAGCTTTTAGTCGTGTCAAGTTTTTGACGCTGTTGCCGAGGAGGTAAATTCTTGTATAAATTATAATATTTAATTTATTTTCTCTTTTCACTTCTCATTTTATCTAACTTTTGTTTTCTTTGTTTTGTTTTGTTTCTTCTTCTTCTATTTTATTTTTTTCCTTTTATTCTCTTCTTACACGTGCATGAGAGTTTGGTCACGTACATTAAGTGGTCGACTTTGTAGGGTATCCTCATCATTTTCAGAAAATATGGTCGAAGAAGATAATCAATCGCTTCATAATGAGAATAACCGTATGAGAACACTTAGAGACCACATGAATCCCACAAGAACAAGTGCACCCTCATGCATAGTTTTCCCTCCTGATGCATCTCATTTTAATTTTAAGCCAGGCATTATTCAACTTTTACCATCTTTTCATGGCTTAGACTTAGAAAATCCATACTTGCATTTGAGGGAATTTGAGGAGGTCTGTAATACCTATAATGACTCAAATTGTAGCATGAACACCATTAGATTAAAGCTTTTTCCTTTTTCATTAAAAGATAAAGCTAAAACATGGCTACAAAATTTAAGATCAGGATCCATTCGTGCTTGGGATGAAATGCAACAACAATTTTTAAAGAAGTTTTTTCCATCTCACAGAACAAACTCTTTCAAAAGACAAATCATCACTTTCACTCAAAAACCAGGAGTAACATTTTACCAATGTTGGGATAGGTATCAAGATTTGCTTAATACTTGCCCTCATCATGGTTTTGAAACATGGAGATTGGTTTCACATTTTTATGAAGGTTTAACACTTAGAGATAGACAAATGGTTGAATTGATGTGCAATGTAACTTTCGAAGATAAAGACCCTAATGAAGCAATGGAGTACCTAGACTTGCTAGCCGAAAATGCTCAAAATTGGGACACCACATGTACTTATGAGGCACCAAGTAAAACTCAACCTGATGTGCATCATGGGAATTATAATCCATCTCGTAAAGCTGAATCTAATATGCTAGAGGATGAAGATGGTCCAATGACAAGAGCGAGAGCGAAACAACTACAACGGGCCTTGACGAATCAAATTGCAATGATTGAAGCTGTGTCGGAGTTAAAAATTAGCAATCAGTTTGAAATTGGTTCAAGGGTGCTTATTTGCCTACAATTGGAACTTGGAGATGGGAAAAGCCCTTAATGGTTCTTTTCATGCTGGGCTACTTGTATTTGGATTTATAATGCAAGTGAAGGAATTGATGCTGTTTACGGTCAGAACAGTAGATGGATTTGAACCCGAATTTGAAGTCATCCAATGCATGTGAAAACAAGATTTATGTAGGTAAAATTCAAGTTCAGAACGTGATCTTTCTATATTGTCCAACCATGATTGCATTGGACTTTTGTGTCAAAAGTTATGGCTGTTTTAAATTTCGTCTGCATATATTTAGAAATGTCAAAAAAAACATTTGTTAGTTAAATTTGTCTACTTGCTTTATTAAAAGTCTAGTTTTTAGACTTGACTTCTGTCATGTTGAATTCACCTAACTTTGGAGGGATGTTCCAAAGATAAATATGTATCAGAATATGAAATAAACACTTTTGGCCAAGATTTGAAAACTTAATTTAGAGGATTAAGAGTTGTTCTTCCAAATTCGTTTTGTGAAGAACCCTACCTGACTTATCACTCTTCAATCACAAAGAGTGTGGCGTCGAAATCCTAGATTGATCTTTGTGGCGTCCAGATCGACTTATCAAAGTATCATTCTAGTCTATCCTCCATCTTATTTACCTTAAATCACTACAATCCAGCTTAAATACCAAAAGAAAGACAACACAACCAGACCCATACTTCATCCATTTTTGTTAGAATCATTGTTGCCGATTTTCAAATCATTCACGGCACATCACAACCTCATACATCTAGTGGAGGTATGCACAACCTTAGGGAAGATCATGACCTCCAAGCCAAGTTTGCATCTTTAGCTAGAAAAGTCGAAGCACTTGAATTGAAAAGGAGTGGTCAATTAAAATCTGTTTAAGACATTGTGTGTCAAATCTGTGAAACTAAGGAACACTCAACAAATGATTGTCCAACTTTGCCTTCTTTTAAGGAATGCCTCCATGAACAAGCCCATGCTTTAAACAGTTTCCAAAGACCCAACCATAACCCATACTCCCAAACGTATAATCCTGGTTGGAGAAATCACCCAAATTTCAGTTGGAAGAGTGATAGCAACAATGCACAAACTTCACAGCCATCGTTTCAAGCACACCATAATTTTCAAAATTCTCATGGATATGCACCTCCTTATGCTCCACCTCCTAGAAGAAATTTTGAGGAAACATTGCATGCATTCATTGAAAAGCAGGAGACAATCAACACTTAACTTGCTCAAAGCATGATAGATTTTAAAGATGCTCTTGCAAAATTAATATCTGCTCTCAGTTTCCAAGAGAAAGGTAAGTTTCCATCTCAACCACAGCAAAATCCAAAAGGGCAATACAATGCAAATGCGAGTAGTTCTGGAAGCCAACATATGGATCAAGTCAAATCAGTCATCACTCTTCGTAGTGGTAAGGTTATTGAAAAACCCATTCTTGAACCTTGTGAGAAAGATGATGAGTCTATCTCTAAGGGTAAGAAAGGGGTTGATACGGTTCAGCCCTATGATACGACCCAAGTAAGGTCAGATTCGGATTTTGGCGTAAAAAGCGCAACAGGTTTACGGCAATAGTCATAATTCTCAATCCGACAGTTGGATCGGGCTATATATTTATGTGGACTCTCCAGACATATCTTACTACCTTGGGTTAAAATTGCAGGTCAATCGGAGTTCGGGAAGGCACCCAATACTGGTCAACAGAGGCTGTACGGATTTTGTTATTTACTTCCATTTGACTTGTGGACTTCCTATTTGATTAGGATTGTTTTCCTCCAAGGATGTGGGGAGCTGGTTTTGGGAATTTCCGAGTTCCACAAGGATTCTTATCCAATGAGTTGCAATATAATCTCCTAGTGTGGCAAGGATTCATTAATGTTTTCAGAATCCTTTTCTTATAAGGATTCCTTATTCATCCTAGTGACACAAGGAAGAGAAGGGCTGGTGGTATTTAATGACAAGTTACTTATTTTTATTATTTTCTTTTCATGTTTGGGCTTAATTAAATAGTTTGTTTTCAGATAGG